>NC_083470.1:26147462-26162462 GCF_030014155.1 Tachysurus vachellii | reverse complement strand
GTTTGCTCGGAGTCGCTACTGGAACTTTCTTCCTGGTTAAAGGAAACAGATGTAACTGAAGATTAGAGCTCAATAAATTCCTGCTGAAGAACAACAACAATCTCACTAAAGTTCTGTAATGTTTGTAATAAAATGAATTCAGTTAAATTTATGTAATAATTGTTTACTAAAGTTTTAATAGTCTGCTGTTCTCTAAGTGTGTTATCAGATATCACAGGATTCATAATGAACATTAATATGTTTGTGATTTGGTCATAATTTTGTATTTTCTTTCCTGACTCTTATTCTTTTAAGTTATTTTATAAGTCTGTTTTACAATGAGGCAATAAAGACGTACTGATTTTAGATTCCATACATGATTACTGTTATTATTCTAACAGAAAGCTTTATAAAGCCTTTGTAAGTCTATCATGATGAATATATCAGTAAATATAATTAAGTCTACACAATGTGTGTTTTCTTTTTGATGAATTCATTAAAACACAAACAAACAAACACAAACAAACACAAAGCTACTGATTACAGTAGTTACATCTTTACCTCTGACTGTTATAGAGCACTGACCAGAGATGGGGGACTCGAGTCAGACTTAAGTCGCAAATTTGAGACTTGAGACTTGCTTGACAAATGTTAAAAAAGACTCGACTTGACATTGACTGGAGATTCATGACTTGAGACTTACATGTGACTTGCACATCTGTGACTTACTCCCACCTCTGACACTGACACTGAAGAATAAACTGTTACTATAGAAACGATAACGTGTTAGAACGAAGCTCATGAACATAAACCTGAGATTATAAACCTGCAGCTGATCTGCTCAGAGTTTCTGTTCTGAAAATAAATCAGTAACTTCTTAGAATTCAGAAACATCACAATGTTATAAAATAAAATCAATACAGATAACTTTAATGCTATAAACACAACAATAAACACAGTGTTAAAGCTGAGGATAAAATATTCATTTATGAAAATGGATCATTGTCAGATCAACTGCAATCTATAATACAGTACAATAAACATAAACATCTAAACACACACACACAAATATACACAGACACAAACACAAACATACACAGAGACACACACACACAAACATAAACACACACACACGCACAAACACACACACTAAATAAAGATATTGAAAATATCTTATGATAATAAAATCTAAACAAATTAAAAATGATTTATAAATACAGCTATTAATGTACTTGACTAACACTAAGATGTGTGTGTGTGATCGTACTGATGGCAGGTCAGAGTCAGAGTGTTTATGAGAGACATCAATTATGAAGCAAACTCTAAAACCTAGTCATTTTATTAATGTTACATAAAAACAACCAAAACGTAATCTCTATAATATAAACATGATTATTATATGTATGTAAATTAGATAAATTGAGCAACACAATCATTACATTTAATGTTACAAATTCTCCAATGCTAATTATTTTATTCTGAATTATCATTAACACAACATTTATAAATGGAAGCTCATTTTCACCATTTAAGATGTGAATAAAATGTTAAACATGCTTTTTCTTTATTTTTTGTCAAAAATGATTTGAAAAAGTTTACACATTATATCTAAAGTTTAATTTATTATATTATGAGATAATAACACAAACTTTTATTATTCTGCTGCTGTCAGTAAAGAAAATAAACTAAAACATTATACAAATCTATCTGTATGTAACACATCAGGAAATATCAGTAGCTCACTTAGTAATTTCTTTTTAACGCATTAAACAGGATGTTAAGCTTTAAATCAGTGTGCTGTGTGACCTGGTAACTGATGACACTGTGTCTCTGCAGCATGTGATTGGTCACTTTAATAAGTCTGTAGGAGTTTGTACACAGAACACACACTGATCTGTCACACTTCTATCACAGATCATGATGAAGCTGTGGATTTGTCTCCTGGTGGAATTATTCTCCATGTTAGACTCAACACGTAGGTTTATTTATTCTGTAATACTGAATTATTGTTTCATTAACAACAGAGAAATTAAATCAAATAAAATGTGTAGATTAATCTGAGTTTACTGACTGAAGTGTAAATGAACAGTAGAATAAATAACTGACGTGTGTGTTGTGTTTATTTTACTGTTTCAGATGGATATTATGAAGAGAGGCGAGGTCAGTGTATTTACAGCTCCAGAGATTTAGGTGACATGGTTTACATCGATTCTTACATTTTCAACAAGGTTCGGTACATATGGTTTAACAGTACAGTGGGAAAGTTTCAGGGCTACACTCAGCATGGGATTTATAATGCAGAGAGATGGAACAATGATACAGCCTTTCTGCAAGGTACACGAGCTGAAGTGGATAACTTCTGTAAACACAATGCAGAGATCTTCTACACAGCTATACTTGATAAGTCAGGTAAGACATGTGATTTATTTTTATTAAAGACTGATTACAGTTATAATTATAATTACATGATGTGAAATATTAAATCATTTGTTTTAACACAGAACAACGTTATATCTGTGGTGCTGTGGTTTATTTCTGCAGTTCAGCCGCAGGTTGAAGTGAAGTTGGTGAAGAAACCAGACGGCTCTCATCCTGCTGTGTTGATGTGCAGCGCTTACAACTTTTACCCAAAGATCATCAAAGTGACCTGGCTGAGGAACGGTAAGGAGGTTGAAGGAGGTCAGACGTCCACTGAGGAGATGGCTGATGGAGACTGGTACTATCAGATCCACTCACACCTGGAGTACACACCTGAGTCTGGAGAGGAGATCTCCTGTGTGGTGGAACACGCCAGCTTCAAAAAACCCATGAGCTATAAATGGGGTGAGTCTCATCACATTAAATAAAATGTAGAGGTTGAGATCATTTATTATTCCTGTTTTAATGATATTCTCTGTTCTGATTGTTCCACCTCACAGACCCGTCTATTTCTGCGCCTGATAAGAGTAAGATTGCTATCGGAGCATCAGGGCTGGTGCTGGGGGTCGTGATTTCAGCTGCAGGATTCATCTACTACAAGAAGAAATCCTCAGGACCTTATTAAGGTGAAGATCAGAGTCTGATGTAGAGAGTCTGATGTAACAAATCTAATAATGCCTAAAAGCTCTAATATGTTCTTTCATTGATTTCTTCACCAAACAATTTTTATTCATTAGTACATTAAAAGTCATTAGTGATTTATTAATTTATTTGTAGTGTAGTATTAGAATTTTATATTATTATTATTATTATTATTATTATTATTATTATTATTATTATTATTATTATTATTTGGACATTTTATGATCATCCCCTTAAACTTGTTATTAATTCTGGGACTTTTATGCTAATATATAAATCATGTGTAAACAATTACAATAAAAATTCTATTCTGTACATGGTGTATGTTTACAGTGAGTGATTCACTTCCTGGATTATAATGAACCTATAACTCACATCACATTTATTATTATTAATATTCGTCTGCATAATGAAGTTGTTTATAAGACATTATTGGACATTACCATGTTTAATATGTCTGTTTATGTGGTACTATGTAAAAAAGAATTTGACCAGAATAAAATAATCAGGTATTTATTACAGTCATCAGACTCAAACTAAAACAAATGAATTTATTTATTTATTTTTTTTATTCCACAGGCCTCCGGATTTATGACACTTTAAAAGGAATAATCTTTTATTTTTCATTCTATTTCTGGAACATTTCCTTGATGTTAATGTTGGGTTTTGATTGAACAGATCTGTGACAGTCTGAATCTGAAATCTTCACTGTGGACTTTATCTGTGTTTTATATTAAACAAACAATGTGCTGTAAGGAATCAGTCAGATCAGTGACATGTTTGTACATCTGTTAAAGCTGAAGATAATTCTTTTAATTTTCTTTATACAGAATTCCTACATTTTCTTTCTTCAGCATCGTATCGAGATCAATGTTTTCTGTTCATTTTTATATAGAAAGTGTTTTTTCTTTTCTGCAAACAGAAATCCTGTTTTTATTTCAGATGATAAAATTCACACCGACTGGATTATAAAACTGCTTTGAATTAAATTCATCACAGTGATTCAAACTGCTTCACTTGTCTCAGTCTTTATTAAACTAAATGTTTTTAATCACCTTCTTCACAGTGTTCTATCACATGATAAAGACTGTAAGTAAAATAATAAATAAAAGCTATTAACACTTTTCTAGTGTTCAGCAGTTAACATGGAGTTCAGCTGAGGTTCACATCATTTGTGGTTAAATCTTATAGTATTAATCACATCAAATTTTGATCTTTCAGTTTTTTTCAATACCAAAGAAATTGATAATATTTACAATGGAATTAATCAGACGTGTTTAATGGCCTTTTATGGTGTTCAAAAGCATCTGCACTAGAATTATAGAATTAATGAAATGACTAACTGTGCAGTGTTCAGTGAGCACTAATCTTTATACACTCGTTATATAATCTGTTTAATCATTTACTGTAAAAACACAAATACAGGATTATAAATTATTCCTCTAGCTGCTGTGGTTACTGTCATGTTTTTAATAACAATTATAAAATGCACTGAAGATGTATTTACTCATATAGGATTCTGACTCATAGCTCTATGACATATGAGCTCAAATATTCATCTAACATACAGCACTAACGTACAGTAACCTGATGCCATGTTAACATTATAAAAATGATAACGTTCTCATGTGATATTTACATTAAAGTAGGTAAGTTAACACATATATAACAGATCTCTGGGAAACTATAGGATAGATGTGTAACACTAACACGGTGATTATGTGTGACACTAACACGGTGTATATGTGTGACACTAACACAGTGTATATGTGTGACACTAACACAGTGTATATGTGTGACACTAACACAGTGTATATGTGTAACACTAACACAGTGTATACGTGTGACACTAACACAGTGTATACGTGTGACACTAACACGGTGTATATGTGTGACACTAACACGGTGTATATGTGTGACACTAACACAGCGTATATGTGTGACACTAACACGGTGATTATGTGTGACACTAACACGGTGTATATGTGTGACACTAACACAGTGTATATGTGTGACACTAACACAGTGTATATGTGTGACACTAACACAGTGTATATGTGTGACACTAACACAGTGTATATGTGTGACACTAACACAGTGTATATGTGTGACACTAACACAGTGTATATGTGTGACACTAACACAGCGTATATGTGTGACACTAACACAGCGTATATGTGTGACACTAACACGGTGTATATGTGTGACACTAACACAGTGTATATGTGTGACACTAACACAGTGTATATGTGTGACACTAACACAGTGTATATGTGTGACACTAACACAGTGTATATGTGTGACACTAACACAGTGTATATGTGTGACACTAACACAGTGTATATGTGTGACACTAACACAGCGTATATGTGTGACACTAACACAGTGTATATGTGTGACACTAACACAGCGTATATGTGTGACACTAACACAGTGTATATGTGTGACACTAACACAGTGTATATGTGTGACACTAACACAGTGTATATGTGTGACACTAACATAGTGTATATGTGTGACACTAACACGGTGTATATGTGTGACACTAACACAGTGTATATGTGTGACACTAACACAGTGTATATGTGTGACACTAACACGGTGTATATGTGTGACATTAACACAGTGTATATGTGTGACACTAACACAGTGTATATGTGTAACACTAACACAGTGTATATGTGTGACACTAACACAGTGTATATGTGTAACACTAACACAGTGTATATGTGTGACACTAACACAGTGTATATGAAGAAGTTGGGGTCAGAGCTCAGGGGCAGAGCCCTGGAGCAGAAACCTTACTTACTCAGAACCACTTGAGTTATTACTGCCCCATGGTGGAGGTAGTGTCATGTTTTGGGGTTGTGTTTTATCAGCTGGGAAACTGCTCAGGCTTGAGGACAAGAAGAATGGATCTGAAGTGATTTAGTTTTTTTTAAATATTAGACATATTATTTACACCAAACAGTGAAATACAACAAAATTTGGAGCAGTTCAGGGGGGTCAATACTTATGCTTGACAATGTACCTCTGTACCTATAACAAAACATTTAAGTAAAAGTGCACAGACAAATGAGTTGAGTGATTTCTGGTGTCCTGTAGATGAATGTGTGTGTAGTGTTGTTTTGTTTCTGTGTGTAGTGTGTTATCAGGTCATCAGTATCACACTGTACTCTATTATTATTATTATTATTATTATTATTATTATTATTATTATTATTATTATTATTATTATTATTATTATTATCATATTAATTAACTATATTGATAAAAAGAGCTTCCTTACAGAACTCTCTATACGACAGGTTGATCCTTTTTCATCCAGATCTTTCTAAATTGTTTTTCCCCAGACACTGATGATGTAATAATTTTCCTCTCTTATGATTGGCTCACACAGTGAAGGTTCACTTCAGTGACCGGGACTTTCCAGGCTGACTTGTTTGTTGTGGTTTCGGTTAGTTTTTGCCAGTGTTTCAAAACTAGAGCCACAGTTTGGCATCATTACGGTTGTGTTATCACTTTATTTAAGCTGTTTGTGATATTAAATTATTACAGAGATCAGAAACACAACAGCAGCATTTTGTTTTCAGGCAACAAGAAAATAATCAGCATCTTGTCAGTATGAGAAAGCATCAGATCACAAAATGATTTCTTGTACTTATGAGATGTTTTCTTCTTATAATGAGATGTTTTCTGATCAGGGTTGATGGTGAGATGGAAGGTGCTACATTCAGGATGATCCTTAAAGAAAACCTGCTCCAGTCTGAAGTGACAGTA
Organism: Tachysurus vachellii; assembly: GCF_030014155.1. Classification (NCBI taxonomy): domain Eukaryota; kingdom Metazoa; phylum Chordata; class Actinopteri; order Siluriformes; family Bagridae; genus Tachysurus; species Tachysurus vachellii. The sequence goes on along the minus strand of NC_083470.1, from coordinate 26,155,643 downwards.
AGGTGGAGCTTCACCTTCTGAATAACTCAGACCTCAATCTGAGAATCTGTGCTGAGGCTGAAAACTGAGTTCATCAACAGTAAACAATATGGAATCTCCATCCATCCTTCCTTCCATCCATCCATTCATCCATCCATCCATCCAGAAGCTTCAGAAATGCCATGCTATTAAAATATTAATAAACTGATTATTTGTGGAGTCCAGCAGAGATATGAAGCTCAGTTCACAGGTAACATGGAGATTTTTAAGTGTCACAGTCAGTGTCTGCAAACAATATCTACAGAGTGCAGATTATAATATAATATAAATCAGAAATACACATTAATGTTAACTCGTTTCTCTCAAAAATACTAACAAAACTAAAAAAAACTCTAGTCTCCCTTTTCATAGGAAGACCTTTCAGCTTCTTTCAGTTGTTGTGTTGGAGTTTCTACATTCAGTCTCTTCTTCAGGAGCTGAAATGCTGCTCAGTTGGGTTCAGGTCTGCTGATTGACTTGTCCAGTCTAAAACCTTCCACTTTCCCCCTGATGAAGTCCTGTGTTGAGTGTCAGCTTGTTTTGGATCATCGTCTCGCTACATGACGAAGTTCCTCCTGATTAATTTAGATGCATTTCTCTGTATGAGTAAATGTTGCCAGACAAAATGATCCTGAAGATTTCTGAACTCATTCTGCTGCCATCATCATGAGCTTCATCATTAATAAAGATTAGTGAGAACGTTCCAGAAGCAGCCATGCGAGCCGATGACATGACACTACCACCACCGTGCTTCACAGATCAGACTGTGGGTTTTGGATCATGAGCAGATCCTTTCTTTCTCCACACTTTGGTCTTTCCATCACATTATTAGAGGTTCATCTTAGTTTCATAACTTTCTCTGTATTTCTTTGTGAATTCTAATCTGGTCTCCTGATTCTTACTGATGGAGTGATTTGTATCTTGTGGTATTTACATTTTTGTTCTAGATTTACACCAATATTAATGATTAATCTTCATGTTGGTTTGTTCTTTTTAACACTTTCACAGGTAAACTGGAGGATAAAACCAAGAGCTGATGTTCGGAGCACCTGAGTGTCAAGAAACACCTGAGTGTCAGTCACAATGTCCCAATACTTTTGAAACCATGTGTGCTCGAGTTTATGTCGTTAAACACCTCTTCATATTAATAAAAGAAAATAAAGTCTGGAATTCCAAACTCTCGTCATATTCGTGTTTTGACCCTAAACTCAGATGTCTTCAGTCTGCAGCAAAAACAATCAACTTGGTTTTCTGTTCCAAAACTTTTATGAGGAAACTGTAATATTTATTATTGGATTTATTCATTATCTCTCGTATTGATCCTGCATCATCATTGTGTTTCTTGCCAGATCTTTCCAAATCACTTTCTCCAGATACTGATGATGTAACAATATTCCCCCATTGTGATTGGCTCTCACGATGAAGTTGGATTAAACATCAGGGACTTTCCAGTCTGGTGGTTGTTATGGTTTCGTTTACTTTTTACTGGCGTTTCAAAACTAAAGCCACAGTTTGGCGTCGTGGTTGTTGTGTACGCTTGGAACTTTAGTCATGAACATCGATCACAAATGTTTGTACAATCACTTTATTTAAGCTGATTATAGGCATGAAGCCTCAGAGACACCTGATATGGACAGAGGGGCTTTGTTTAGTATGAAAAAAGCATCTCGTTATATTTTATCTCATTTATTATCATTTTCTTACAAGAATTTACACTTTTCCCAGAAGTATGTTATACTTTTATCGTTTTTTATACTTTTCACGTATTAACACAATGCTTCCAGCTACAGACTGACCCCAAGCTGATGGAGACCTCAAACGATCAGATGTTCACCTGAAGATCACCTAATAAATATTCTAACATCTGAACACACGGCATGACGTTTTAAAAAGTCCAGTGGAACATTAAAAGAGGAAATGTTGTGGTTTCTAATTTTTAAAGGGGGTTTAATTGGTTATATCGGTTCTATAAAGGAACAAATCTACTTCTCTTTTGAAAGAAGAAACAAAGCTGCTCAGGTGACCTGGATCTCCGTCGCTCCCTAGACGTGCAACATAAAATTCTAATTCATCTATAAAGTTTTAGGGGAACGTGTGAATGTTAAGTTCCTCATTCCTGCAGGAAGCCACGAGATGTTGGCATGCTGTGTGTGTGTGTGTTTTATGTGTGTGTGTGTTTGTGCTCATGGTGGAGCTCGGGGAAGTTCTTCAGAACCTGATTAACCAGATCCAGTTTACCGCGCAGGTCCATTATATACAGAAGAAAAACTTTTCCAACACTGAACTTCCTCATTGTTTGGGTTCTCTTTGTGTGTTATCAGTGTTCAGGTCACTTTGTAGGATTTCCAGAAAATAATCCATCTTGTCTATTGACAGCTTGACAGAAAATGTAATTTAAAATCTAAATGACATTATTAACACCATATAAAAGTGTGTACAGTAACTCAGCACTTTAAAAACAATATAAACTGTGGATCAGCTCCAGGAGACTCTAGAGGTCAGAGGTCATTCGTGGTCAGACTGGTTAGAAAAGATCATCCTAATAACAAGGCCCAAGGTGTTCCTATTAAAGTGGACAGTATGTGAATAAGACAAAGTCCACATCCACACATTATGACAAAGAAAAGGTCGAGTGTGTTTTAAACAGCATGTTGAGAAGATGGACAAAGGAAACCTGAGCCTCAGGAGACTGACCCCTGACCTCCAGGTAAGAGATGTGTGTGTGACGTAGTAACAAGAAAGAAACATAAACAAACCTTTATTTTATCTCCATAACATCATTTAATTATCAATTCTTTTATTTCTCTTCAGGTCAAAGCTTAATTCAGTGATGTAATAAAACACACAGCTATTAAAGCAGGTTACTGCACACACACAGACACACACAGACACACACACACGTACACACACACGTAAACACACACGTAAACACTCACACTTTCACACACACACACACACACACACACACACACACACACACACACACACGCACACACACACGTAAACACACACGTAAACACTCACACTTTCACACACACACACACACACACACACACACACACACACACGTACACACACACGTAAACACACACGTAAACACTCACACTTTCACACACACACACACACACACACACACACACACACACACACACACACACACACACACACACACACACACAGAGGTTTATATGTATATACTGCCACCTAGTGGTTACTAAACGCAGTGAATTACAGAAGTTGTGACAAACTGCAGCTCTACACAGAATCAGTATCAGAAGTATAACATGAGAAGTAAATAAAGCTCAATATTTTTTTTATCAAATTACATAATCAGTTCTGTCTAATTACAGAATATTTATTTTTTAACCTCTTTGAAATACATGCAAAATGCACACACACACACACACACACACACACACACTATAAATAAATTACTTTATTTATTTATTTGTTTGTTTGTTTGTTTGTTTATAATCAGAGGTTTGCAGATTAAAAGATGAGAAACTCAGTCGCACGCACACACACACACACACACACAGACACACACATTAATGTGTCATTAATAACACAAGGTTTGCAAATTAAAAGATGAGAAACTCGCAGTATGTACAGAAAAGCGCTAAGCAGGTCTGCAGTGTGCCACCTAGTGGTCATGTATGAGAACAACACGATTAAAAAATGTATTTATTTGTTTGTTTGTTTGTTTGTTTGTTTGTTTGTTTGTTTGTTTGTTTGTTTGTTTAGAATCAGAGGTTTCTGCTATTGATGTGAAACTCCAGATGGTTTATTTCTGTAATCTCTTCATCTAAAGCTCCTCTTCCTCCTACTAATAAATGGTTCTTATCCATTTTATTCCAACAGTTTATATAAATCACTGCATTGATCTCTGACACGTTAAACACGTTATATGTTCTGGTGTCATTAATAACACAAGGTTTGAGATTAAAAGATGAGAAACTCGCAGTTTGTACAGAAAAGCGCTAAACAGGTCTACAGTGTGCCACCTAGTGGTCATGTATGAGAACAACACGTTAAAATGGAACAGCATTCATTAACACTGCAGTAAATATTTCAACAGCAGCCTGTTTCTCCACAATGTATCTTAAAATATTCTGCATGATTTCTATAGTAGCAGCTTTACCTAGAGTTATCAAAATATGTCTAACCAGTATGCAGAGATATATACACAATTATATACACAAATATATACACAATTATATACACAATTATATACACAAATATATACACAATTATATACACAATTATATACACAATTATATACACAAATACACACCTTTTACCACCTGTGTTCAACAACCAAGTAATGTTCTGTCCCAGAAACAGGGAAGATTTATTTTTTATTAAGTTTATATTAAAATATGAACCAAACATTTTCTGTATCTCACTGAATTCTGTTATAAAATAATATTCAGGAAAAAGGAGCTCAGAAACTGTTCATCTGCTCTTATATCCTTCTAATGAGGGAAAATAACTTCATACATTTATTATTATTGGCTCTTAATGACACAAATATATAAAATTGTAGGCATCTTGTCTGTATAAAGGATAAATAATATACAGACTTAAACATCCTTTAAATCATCATTCATGTTCATTTGTAGAGCCAATAAGAAATAATTAATAATAAACCTCTATAATGGGTCATTTTACAGGACATTATGTAGACGATCATACAGCAGAACATCAAATAAACTCTACAACATTGCTGATGATCTGCATTCTGTTAGGATTTGAGGATATTAGTGGAGAAAGAGTTTAAACACCACTAAAGAGAACAAATGGGTGAACAGGTGAATATAAAGCAGGACGTTTAACTTAAGGCCTTTTATTCTGCAGAAACGAACCACACAGCAAACTATTAAGTGCTAAAAATATCTGTTCAGTTTAAAGAGAATCTTGGGAGGAAGTTTATTCTGGGGAAAGTAATGATGACGATGCAAAAAAAGAAAAGAAAAGAAAAGAAAGAAAAAAGAAAAGAAAGTAAAAATAAAGCTCCTTATTTGAGTCAGTTCACTGAGATAAAGTTAGCTTAGTGTTTGATAATGAAGTCAGTTAGGGACCGTTTATAAAGTCTGTACATTTACATTCATTCATTCATTCATCTTCTACCGCTTATCTGAACTACCTCGGGTCACGGGGAGCCTGTGCCTATCTCAGGCGTCATCGGGCATCAAGGCAGGATACACCCTGGACGGAGTGCCAACCCATCACAGGGCACACACACACACTCTCATTCACTCACGCACTCACACCCTAGGGACAATTTTCCAGAGATGCCAATCAACCTACCATGCATGTCTTTGGACCGGTGGAGGAAACCGGAGTACCCGGAGGAAACCCCCGAGGCACGGGGAGAACATGCAAACTCCACACACACAAGACGGAGGTGAGAATCGAACCCCGACCCTGGAGGTGTGAGGCGAACGTGCTAACCACTAAGCCACCGTGCCCCCCTAGTGTAGATCAGATGTTTTTTATTTATATAAACCATTTTATTTGTAACATGCAGTGAATTCAGAACACATACAGGACCCGAATGCGTTAAAAAAAAAAAATGAATAAATATATTTTTTAAAAAACATTTAATTTACAGCATTTACATTATGAACCGTGAGACATTTCTAAACCTGCAGCATGTGACGATTTCTCCTGAAAGCCGCAGACTGAGAACGATGAAGCGTTCACTAAAGTCCTGATGATAAACATCTGAACTCCTGTAAAACCTCCATACGACTGATACGGATTAATATTTCTGTAAACAATTCATTTAAAACAGTAAAACTGTATAAAATAAATGGAAATCGGACGTTTCTTGTCTGTTCAGCACCTAAGAATCATATCATGACTTTTAGATGAAACACTTTTTACATTGATTACGTTTGAAGATATTTTATTCATTATATAAAGTCATTTAAATCCAACCACAAACTGTACGATTATAAATAAATAAACATGGTCTTGTACATTCAGTCTTTTTAAGCTGTTCCTCTTTAACACTCTTTTTAAGCTGTTCCTCTTTAACAGTCTTTTCCTTGACGTCTACAGATGTTTATTTCTCAATGACTGAAGAAACGTTGAATAAAATTGATCTATATTTACATTCAATAATTATTTAAATGAACACATGAATATTAATATCTAATAGTCTAATATAATAAAGCAATAATAAAATGGTCCTGAAGGTTTAATTAGGGACATAATATGTGAATGATTATGATGTCTTATAGAAGAGATTATAACCAGTAAATGTCTGTAAATGTAACATTAATAATAATATTAGCAGCTTGTTGTGTATTGAATCACGTCGTATTGGTTTCAGCTCAAGTTGATCGTCTTTGTGTTCTTTAGCTGCTCAGAAAAAAATGGACCCTGATGTTGTGTTTAAAATGTTGTCCTTCATTGTGCACACACACACACACACACACACACACACACACACACATACTGTACACATACACATACACACACACATATACACATACAAACACACACACACATATACACACACACACACACACACACACACAAACACACACACACACACATACACACACACACATACACACACACATACTGTACACATACACATACACACACACACATATACACATACACACAAACACACACACACACACACACATATACACATACACACAAACACACACACACACACACACAAACACACATACACACACACATACACACACACACATACACACACATACACACAAATAAAGATGCACACACTCACACACACACTCTCTCATACTCTCTCAACTTTCTCTCTCACACACAGACACACACAGACACACACAGACACACACACTCCTGTTCTGTAAACATAAATCTCTTCCTCGTCCCTGGAACCCAAACATTTATAAAAACCCGTTCGATATTAATTTCCGTACCAAACTTCTTCCTAAAAAATGAAATGCAGCAGCGATCATTCCTTATAGATCATTACTAATAGATCATTACTAATAGATCATTACTAATAGATCATTACTAATAGATCATTACTAATAGATTAAAACGTCCCTCCTGTAACTGAAAACCTCAGATGATCTCACACCCGTATAAAAGCCATGGTGGTTTATAAACAGAAGAGATCTCAGCGACTTTCTCCTCACACTGATTATGAAACACTGAAGTCTGAGCGTCACTGTAGTTTTTCCACCAGCTGTTGATACGTCCTCCTCTCTTTCACACAGTCGTGTGTCTCCATCACGTAGCGCTTTCCGTTGGTCCTCAGGTTCTCCTGCAGTTCCTCGTCACCCAGCAGTCTCTTGGACAGAAGCACAAACTCCTACAGAAGAACATGAGATGGTGAGATGATCTCAATCTAACAGTAATAAGAACAAGTGAGTGAATTTACTGTATTTTATTGTATTATAATGATCATCGTTGTGAGGTTTGGATCTTATTATTTATATATATAAACTTTTCTTATGTATTTGTCCTTTTTAAAGTGATCTTGGGGAAGGAGGAAAGTTCCTCGAGCCCTGATGTTAGCTGTATGATCATAAATCTTAAATCTCTCAGTGGGAAAGTTTTATTTCTGTCCTTATAATAATCCTCTAATGTTATTGATGTAATGTATTACATCCTATTACTGTTATATACTCGCTCTATTCACACTGTACACAGTGGACGTGTGTGTGTGTGTGAGAGAGAGTGTGTGTGTGTGTGTGTGTGTGTGAGAGTGTGTGTGTGTGAGTGTGTGTGTGTGCATGTGCGAGTGTGTGTGTGTGTGTGTGTGTGAAAGAGTGTGTGTGTGTGAGTATGTGTGAGAGCGTGTGTGTGTGAGAGTGTGTGTGTGTGTGCATGTGCGAGTGTGTGTGTGTGAGAGAGTGTGTGTGTGTGTGAGTGTGTGTGTATGTGTGAGAGTGTGTGTGTGTGCATGTGCGAGTGTGCATGTGCGAGTGTGTGTGTGTGCGTGTGAGAGAGTGTGTGTGTGTGCGTGTGAGTATGTGTGAGAGAGAGTGTGTGTGTGTGTGTGTATGTGTGAGAGTGTGTGCGTGTGCGTGTGAAAGAGTGTGTGTGTGTGAGTATGTGTGAGAGAGTGTGTGTGTGTGAGAGTGTGTGTGTGTGTGCATGTGCGAGTGTGTGTGCATGTGCGAGTGTGTGTGTGTGAGAGAGTGT
>NC_083470.1:26137462-26144962 GCF_030014155.1 Tachysurus vachellii | reverse complement strand
TGATTCGATCCTGAAAGCTCTTACGGCTTTAGAGCTTTTACTGAGAAATGAACCAAAAAGAGTGAATTTCAACATAATAAAGTTAAATATGACTTTATATACTGCTGAGTACGTTAGATAATAAAGTAATAACATGAATAAATTATTAATTGGGAATTTTTTTACAATCTACAGAAAAAAAGTCTATATTATAAAGCTCTTATATTACAGACAAATTTGAAGAATTGACTTTAACAGTGTTTTTTTTTTGTTAAAATGTGAGTAATTTCTAGTAAAATACTCTGAAAAGTTCACTGAGAAAATTTATTAATAAGAGAAATGTCAAAAGAAAAAAAACAAACAAAAAAAAAAAACAAAAAAAACAATTCTTATAGTGACGTGACGTACGGCTAAGTACGGTGACCCATACTCAGAATTCGTTCTCTGCATTTAACCCATCCAAAGTGCACACACACTGCAGTGAACACACACACACCGTGAACACACACCTGGAGCAGTGGGCAGCCATTCATGCTGCGGCACCCAGGGAGCAGTTGGGGGGGTTCGGTGCCTTGCTTAAGGGCACCTCAGTCATGGTATTGTCGGCCCGAGACTCGAACCCACAACCTTAGGGTTAGGAGTCAGACTCTCTAACCATTAGGCCATGATTATGTAAATCTACGAGTGTAATTTTTTGTAAATTTTTTTATTTCACCTACAAACGATTCCTAATTTTCTGGGAATCATTTTCTAAGAAAAGAACAAAAAAAATGTCTAAATAAAATTTCCAATATTATCAAATTTTAAGGGAATTTTCACGTCTTTAATGTGAATTATCTTGAGGTTATTGTAATTATTCTTTGTTATACATATTATATCATGGTAATAATTATGTACTTAAGTAGTAATTAATCCCGGTGCGACGCCGACGTGACGACACACAAACCTCTAAGATGGCGGCGGACATCCCTTCAGAAACGGAGGAGTTGACCACGGCGAATGATTTCCTCATGACGGCGTGAAGTTCCTCCTGATTCCTCTCTGCTGCTAGAAACACCCCAGCAGACCTACAGGCACAAACGCACAAGTTTGAGGAAAGTTCTAGAAAGAAGCAACACAGCAGAATGGAGTAGAAAGTTAAAGAGCAAACGTTGGACCCTCGGGATTCAAACTAGGAAATATTCCTTATCACGTTCCTACACAATCTTGCAATTCATTCTGGGCTGAGATGTTGGTCTGATAGCGTGACATCCTCCATACATTACAGCGAGCTTGTTTACGCTTTCACTTTAGCTAAAAATGAGTGCATACAGAGATAAGTTTACACACTCCAATACCAATTTCATGTGAGGGCCCAAAGCTGGAAAATAAAAAAAAATCCCTGTGTAAAAAGTCAAAGCGTGAAGACAATTTCTTGCGCACTTTGTTGGAGATAAAAAGCTGAGCTTCTGAAGAAAGTCTAAGAAAAGATGAAAGAAGAAGGAGCTTTACCTCTTCACACATTCTTCAACTTCTGAGCTAAATACAGGATCGATCTGAAAAAAAAAAAAAGAAAGAAGAAAAACTAAAGTGAGTTAAAATAAAAAGTGACACTTTTCTGCTGTCAGGGTGAAAAATCGGATCTTTCCTCAGATGAACGAGTCGTGTTTGTTATTTTGGGAAAGATCACAGATCTGGTGTTGTTCGGTTTGTTTGTCTTTTCTAAACACGGCTGAATTAAAGCTCTGAAACTGGAGACTCCTTCAAAAAAAAACCCCTTACAGAAAACATGCTGTTACTATAGAAACCATGAGGTATCGGTACGGGTTCATTAATAGTAACCTGCGCGACAGTCGGAGCTGCTGTTAGAGAGAATTAATCAACATCTTCAAACTTCTGAACTACACATGGTTCCTTCAGACTGTAGAAGGTTAAAGAACATCTTACTGTAACTTTTTCAAGAAATTTCCTTCTTCTTCTTCTTTTCTAAATTTTACAGCATCGTGAGATCTAAGATAGTAAACGAGCCCTAAGGTCATCCTGAGATAAAAAATAAAAGATGAGTAAAACCAGGGGCGGTTCTAGACCTTCTTTAAGGTGTCTCCAGCCCCCTGTTTGTGATCTCAGCCACCCTAATACTAAAAGTATAATTTTTACTTTCATAAATAAACAATAAAAATTACGTTAAAATGCAGGACGTGTCGTCGATGGGAAAGAAAATTATTTATCAGTTTGATCCAAGAGCGATTTTTTTTGTTTTACTTTTACACGCATGCGTTGTAGTCTTTCAATAGTGCGCCATCAGCTGTCTGCTTTATTTGAACGGAGAAGCACAGGGACGCGCAGCGTGTACGTCAGTCAGAGCTGGAGGCGTTTATCTATAACGTTAATCGGCTGAAAGCCGCAAAGACGGCAACCAAAAGCAGTGAAATGTCACTATTCTTATTACCAGAGTTGTAGCACAAACAAAATATTAATGCAAACAATCCATTTAGTACTAAATAAAAATAACATTTATTGATTTGGTCTTTGTCTTGTGAATAATATTTATTAATGACTGCATTCATTGGACACACTGTTTGTAGAGAATGTACACACACATGAACTGATCTGATTCAAGACCGACATCATTACATCATGCGTAAAATTTTGGTGTCCACTTTTGCCATTAAATAATAACATAACTTTTGGCTTACTATGTAGTCATATAATATATAATATAAAACTCTTCTTGTTTTAAATTCTCACTGAGGGCTAAAACCCCCTAAAGATGAAATCCTAGAACCACTGCTGAGTAAAACCAAATCTCACATTAATCTTGTCTTATGAGGGACCGTGAGGGACGTCCGTGGTGCGAGATGATCTCTGTAATACCCACATCACAGCGTGTGGACAAGAAGCTTTTACCTCCTCATCATTTTCCACCCCAGCGTGAGTGTTGATGAGAAAAGCATCACAGAATACCGTCAGATTTTGGAGATTAAGGACAAGACGAGGTTTTACGTCGATTTGATGAATGATGATGTAAGTGCAGCTTTGTGTAAAGTCTCAGCAGCTGCAGAAATATTGGAGCTTAAAATACTATCAAAACTAATAAAAATGTTCATGTCTAGTGATAAAAAAGACAACGCTAAAGTCTTATAATAATTTATAATGATCGTGACCTGATGAACGTTAATGAAGAACCTGTATAAAAACATCTGCACTCCAGCAGCAGACTGAGATCATCAAGCAGTGTTAAATCTGTAAAACCATCCAAATATGAGGTGAAAATATCTCTATAATCAGCTCCAAGCACTAGGTGGTGAAAACAAGCTGAGATCCTGAATCTGAGTTTAAATGAAATAAATAGAGCTTTAAATTTCTCTCAGAATGAATTGCAGCATGAGAAGATACCCAAGTCTTGAGGGAAAGAAGGCTCTGTACATCTGGCAGATACTTCACACTCCAGAGGAACTGATCAGTTCTGTTGACTCTGAGCAACGTATTTGTTTCTCCATTTTCTGAGGTTTTATGTTGATACTAAGCTTGTGGTTGGTCCAGGATGATCCCCCATGAGAACCATGACCTTATCAAAGGCTTACTAGTGAACCAAGTCCCAGAGCCAAGATGAGAGGCAGCAGATGTTCTGACACAGGCTCCCGGCTAGCTGCTAATGTTCCCTGGCACGTCCGAGTATCATGTGGATGTCAGAAATGTGAATTTTATACCCAGCTCCTGCTGTGATCCCTTTCTAGTAGGGACATCCAATTAGCTTTAGGCTAGCATGCTAACACCACACACCACACACACCAGCACACACCACACAAACACACACACACACTTTTGGATTTGTGCTCACCTTTGGGCCAATAATGATGAGGATCACCAGAGGGTTCTGGGCATGCCATTCTGTTGGAAACAAGATCTGGTAGAGGATTAGCCATGTAAATTTGACAGAACACACACACACACAGGCACACATTTACTCATGCCTTAGGCCATGAGATCAGAAAATCACTGGGCATGAAATCATGGAGCCACCATAGGTCAGACCACAAAATACCCCTGGTAGACATCTAACACACAGACCATGAAAACACAGAGCAGTGTAAACATAGGAACCTGACAAGCCCCAAGACCAAAGGATTACAGCCCCATGAGAAGTCAGGGCTCTGAAAATCAAGTACCTGAAAACATAGACCCTGGGAAACTGAGGACCATGGCAACACAGGGGCCTAGAAAAAGCACCATAGGAATATTGGTCCCTAGAACATAAAGGTCTGGAACATAGGACCCTAAAACATAGGGGAACACCCTAAAACCCTGGGGACATACCCCTGGGAATATACCCATTACGCCCTGGGAACGAAGAAGCCTGCAAATCTGGGATCCTTAAGGTGTGGATGAATGGATCTGGGAACACTGGACTGTAGGATCCTGGGAACAGAGAAGGTTTGGATACACAAAACACAAGAAACTTGGAGACTTGGGAACTTAGGTACTGGTAATATGGACAAATAGGATCCTGTGAATATAGACAAGAGACCACAGGTTTGATTTGACCCGAGTGGCCAATCGCAGCTCTTTTAGACAGTGTATAATAGTCAAAGGATTCTACAAAGTCATCAAGATCAATGTTAGGGTTTCCATGGAATATAAGCTAATTCCTCTGAACTGAACTCTCCTTAGAGGAAACGGTATGAAGTGAACAAGTGTGCATTAAAAGCAGAGGAGGAACCGGGCATGAGAGCTATAAATCTGTCTGAGGTGTTTATAGGGTCACAGATTACCTGAGAAGGTGTTCAGCAGGTAGAGAGGATCCTTCACTTTTCGGAGTCCACACACTAACAGGAAGACGCGTAGGTCGTCTACTCGATCAACACGAACTCCTACAAACACAAACACAGGAGACCTTCAATCAGCAGAATCCACAAATTTACTGCATTCACAGCAAAGCAAGCAGAAGAAGACAGAAGAATAAAATGTGGAACAAATTATTTATTCATCTTTATACTTTTAGAAACATAAACATAAAGCTCAGAAGCAGTGAGCTGCTAATCACGCTCATGTCCTGTTTTAACCGTTAGCGAGCTCGTTTTGTGATCCGGCTTACATTTATCCGACCATAGAGATCACTGAAACGATAGGCTAATGATATTTTTTGTGATGTTTATTCAAAAGAAAAATAAATTTACTAAATAAAATGCAAATAATTCATTGCCTAGATGGGACTTCATTCGTGCTAATTTGGTTGCAATGCTAGATGCTAATTTCACGTTTCTACAAATTTCATTATATATGCAGTTGGCAAGTTTTCATTTCTAACAAAAGACAGAAACCATCCACTCGGACAGTCGATAAAAAGTTCTCCAGTCGATAAACTGCTAGCTAGCAACCCTACAATTTTGCTAATGAACTTTTTTGCTAATGAATCGTAGCAGCGCTCTAAATGGGACGAATTCCTCTTCTGCTAGTTTTAATCTTGCCCTTACGACTTCAAACAGCTTTGAATTGCTAATGTAATGAAACAGAAGTTCATTTAAATCCTGAACCTTTTAGCTGATTAGCATGTGTCCACCTCTAGAACTTCTGAAACCCTGTTTGGATGCTGAAACTTCTGATCTGATCGACTGAACCGTAAAAACCCGTGCAGGCGTTCATTTTCCTGACAGGAAAAGGTTAATTAAAGCGAGAAATAAGTCTCGAGGGAAGACCGAGAACTTCTGCTGATGTGATGAAGATTTCCTGAAGCGATCTGGAATCGTTTGGGGTCAGCGACTGCTGGATCAGGGCGCTAATCCCTTTTAATCCTCTGACCAATGCTAGGAGGCTAAAACACATAAAAATATGTCTGAGGCAGACTCGGCTGAAATGGGACACGACCCAAGTGACCACAGCACGTGGGATTAAACTCTTTTCGGCTTCTGTGACTCATTTCTCTGAGAGATAAGACGACGATAAGAGAAGGAAAGTCATTTCCGCAGATAAACGTCCAACGACCTTCGGTAATTCAGACGTTGGGGTTTGACAGGAAAATCACACACGGGATTAGAATGAAAACACAAAGAGTCAAGAGCTGACGAGACGAAACGTCAGGAAAAAGGTTCGTTCCGTCACCGTAATTGGAGTCGGTTAATATTAAAAAAATATCGGTTTAGGGATAAAATCAGGCTTAAGGGACAGATTAGAGGTTAAAACCCTTCAATCAGAGCAGCGGCGGCGGGAAATAAAGTGGACGTCGGTGTCGACTTTACAAAATAAAGCTGTTCTAATCCAAGAAAAGGGAATTCAATCGAAGTTAATGAGGTTAAAATCTGTCCGCATTAATCAAATAAATGATCCAGATTTTAAAAAATAATAATTTCCATGAATCTAATATAATCCTTCATTTCCTTCTAAAATGTTAGTCTTTCATTTCATTTTTTATTATATATGTATACATGCATGGGGGTCACGGTGGCTTAGTGGTTAGCACGTTCGCCTCACACCTCCAGGGTCGGGGTTCGATTCCCGCCTCCACCTTGTGTGTGTGGAGTTTGCATGTTCTCCCCGTGCCTCGGGGGTTTCCTCCGGGTACTCCGGTTTCCTCCCCTGGTCCAAAGACAAGCATGGTAGGTTGATTGGCATCTCTGGAAAATTGTCCGTAGTGTGTGATTGTGTGAGTGAATGAGAGTGTGTGTGTGTGTGTGCCCTGCAGTGGGTTGGCACTCCGTCCAGGGTGTATCCTGCCTTGATGCCCGATGAGGCTCCCCGTGACCCGAGGTAGTTCGGATAAGGGGTAGAAGATGAATGAATGAATGAATGAATGAATGAATGTATACATGCAGTGCTGTTACTATGGCAACAATATCGTTCTAATCTAATGTAAGTCTGAAACTAAAATCAGGAAACAAAATCGATGGAATAACGGATGGAGGAGGAGAAGAAGTTGAGGAAGATGAAAGTTCATCAATTCTACAATAAGACCCAGTGAGACAGAAGGAGCTAAACAGCGGTGTTTATTTCGTCCTGTAGCCTTCGATCCTGCTCCGTTCAGCTAACACAAAACCAGCCGACACAAAACCAGCCGACACCATTTAAAGCAAACAAATCGACAGTAAACGTTATCGTGAAACATCACAAACATCTTAGAACCGAATGAACGATTCGTGAACGTTTTCGTGTTTCCCGCTGACGAGACTCTGACAGCTCAATCTAGATTTTCTGCAGCTTGGGGATTTTATCGGATCTCGATCAGACTCCAGGCTGAAATCCAATAAAACAAAACACACATCTGTGACATGCGTCAGATCCTGAAGATGCTTCAGCTCCAGACTGCGTGCTTTCACCTGTCGTTTACTGACCCGAAGCTCTTCTGTACGTTTATTACTTTCTTTATGGACTGATCAGTTCTCTCAGTTTTTATATGAGAAATCTTCAAGGGTCAAATTCAAAAAGGAGATTTTTAGACCAATTCTGTATGAATAACATCCCATAATACGCCATGAACTCCACTGAGGCTATGAGGTGATGGTTATATCTGCTATAATATAATATATAAAGTGTCAACAGGAACAAAGT
>NC_083470.1:26127462-26132462 GCF_030014155.1 Tachysurus vachellii | reverse complement strand
GGTGCACGCACACACACACACACACACACACACACACACAAACACACACAAACACACACACACACACACACACACACACAAACACACCCACACTTCAGGGTCTTCACACTTCTTCTTTTGTATTTACAGGAAAAAAGAATAACTTGCTGCCTTTTTTCCCCTTCTGTGTATGTGTGTGTATGTGCGCGTGTGTGTGAAAAAAAGAGAAGTGTCACTTTTCAACTGTTCACCGTCTTCCTTTACAGCTCCTCTGTCTTTCTTCTCAGTGATTCTGAAGGACATGGTGATGATGATGAAGCTGTGTAGATCCAGCAGCAGAAGGTCTTCACTAAAAGATGTTTGTGGCTTTAAAAGTTGACTTACTGAATAAAAACTGCACTAAAAATAAAAACTAAATAAAAATGAGGCAGGAGTCATCAAGCCTTTCTTTTTTATAGCCAAATGTCAGGGTTAATGATTCACAAGACAACAAACTCACACCTCCACATAAATCAGTTCATCTCACTCGTGTATAAATTCCTCAAAGCCACAATAATCCATCCGTCTGATCATAATGTTCCACTGATTACAGTATTTAATGTTACATAAACTCAATTTCTCCATTTTATTATTAGTCCAGAGTTTTTCTCGGTAATTTGTCAACACGTCGAAGGGAAATGTTGATATTCTGAACAGATTTTGCTAATTTGCACCGACTCTGTGTCTCGTCTATATACAGTATGTCTAGCGGACGTATTAGCTAGCTACATCGTTGGCCTAATTTTAAAGTAATATCATTATATTGAATATAAATATACACATTTCAGCTGCATCTTTGACTTCCTGTTCATTTCACTTGAACAGCAAGATATTGACAAAAAAATATTATTTTCCTCCACATTGGATTTAATGCTAATTTTAAAGCTGAATTAAATTTCACAAATATGAATGTCTTTTTTTTAACTAATTTAACATCTGTGAGAAAAGTTAATATTCTGAATTATTTTATCTAACGTCTGCCGTCGCCCCTCCTCGAACCGCCACCTTATTGTGGTGGAGGGGTTTGCGTGCCTGAATGATCCTAGGAGCTATGTTGTCTGGGGCTTTCTGCCCCTGGTAGGGTCTCCCAAGGCAAACAGGTCCTGGGTGACAGGCCAGACTAAGAGCGGTTCAAATACCCCTTATGAGTAATTTAATAACGAGGTCTGTGACGTCGCCCGGTATGGCGCAACCGGGGCCCCACTCTGGAGCCAGGCCCGGGGTTGGGGCTCGCATGCGAGCGCCTGGTGGCCGGGTCTTACCCCACAGGGCCCGGCCGGGCTCAGCCTGAAGGAGCGACGTGGGGCCGATCTCCTGTGGGCCCACCACCTGCAGGAGGGACCGTAAGGGGCTGGTGCAATGTGGATTGGGTGGCAGTCGAAGGCGGGGGCCTCGGCGACCCAATCCCCGGACACGGAATCTGGCTCTAGGGACATGGAATGTCACCACGCTGGGGGGGAAGGAGCCTGAGCTGGTGCGGGAGGTTGAGAGATACCGACTAGAGATAGTTGGGCTTGCCTCCACGCACAGCTTGGGCTCTGGAACCCAACTCCTTGAGAGAGGCTGGACTCTCTACTACTCTGGAGTTGCCCGCAGTGAGAGGCGGCGGGCTGGTGTGGGCTTGCTCATAGCCCCCCAGCTCAGCAACCATGTGTTGGAGTTCACCCCAGTGAACGAGAGGGTCGTTTCCCTGCGCCTGCGGGTCGGGGATAGGTCTCTCACTGTTATTTGTGCTTACGGGCCAAATGGCAGTGTAGAGTACCCGACCTTCTTGGCGTCTCTGGAAGGGGTGCTGGAAAGTGCTCCAACCGGGGACTCCATCGTTCTACTGGGGGACTTCAACGCTCATGTGGGCAGCAACAGTGACACCTGGAGGGGCGTGATTGGGAGGAACGGCCCCCCCGACCTGAACCCGAGTGGTGTTCTGTTATTGGACTTCTGTGCTAGTCACAGTTTGTCCATAACGAACACCATGTTCAAGCATAAGGGTGTCCATCAGTACACATGGTACCAGGACACCCTAGGTCGGAGGTCGATGATCGACTTTGTGGTTGTTTCATCTGACCTCCGGCCGTATGTCTTGGACACTCGGGTGAAGAGAGGGGCGGAGCTGTCAACTGATCACCACCTGGTGGTGAGTTGGATCCGATGGCGGGGGAGGAAGTTGGACAGAATTGGCAGACCCAAACGTTCTGTGAGGGTCTGCTGGGAACGTTTGACAGAGTCTCCAGTCAGAGAGAACTTCAACTCCCACCTCCGGCAGAGCTTCAACCAGATCCCGAGGGAGGTTGGAGACATTGAGTCCGAGTGGACCATGTTCTCCACCTCCATTGTCGATGCAGCCACTCAGAGCTGTGGCCGTAAGGTCTCCGGTGCCTGTCGTGGCGGAGGGCCAAGCGAGCTTCAGCCCGGGTGGTTGCGGAGGCAAAAACTCGGGTCTGGGAGGAGTTCGGTGAGGCCATGGAGAAGGACTATCGGTTGGCCTCGAAGAAATTCTGGCAAACCGTCCGGCGCCTCAGGAGGGGGAAGCAGTGCCCTGCTCACACTGTTTACAGTGGGAGTGGGAATCTGCTGACTTCGACTGGGGACATCCTTGGACGGTGGAAGGAGTACTTCGAGGTTCTCCTCAACCCCACCGACATGTCTTCCATTGAGGAAGCAGAGGCCGAGGGCTCAGTTGTGGACTCGTCGATCCCCCAAGCTGAGGTCACTGAGGTAGTTGAGAAGCTCCTCAGTGGCAAGGCACCGGGGGTGGATGAGATCCGCCCTGAGTACCTCAAGTCTCTGGATGTTGTGGGGCTGTCTTGGTTGACACGCCTCTGCAACGTCGCATGGAGGCTGGGGACAGTGCCTCTGGACTGGCAGACTGGGGTGGTGGTCCCTCTGTTTAAGAAGGGGGACCGGAGGGTGTGTTCCAACTACAGGGGGATCACACTCCTCAGCCTCCCCGGAAAAGTCTATGCCAGGGTACTGGAGAGGAGAATTCGGCCGATAGTCGAACCTCGGATTCAGGAGGAACAATGCAGGTTTCGTCCCGGTCGTGGAACACTGGACCATCTCTATACCCTCGCCAGGTTGCTGGAGGGTTCATGGGAGTTTGCCCAACCAGTCCACATGTGCTTTGTGGATCTGGAGAAGGCATTCGACTGTGTCCCTCGTGGTGACCTGTGGGGGGTGCTCTGGGAGTATGGGGTCCGGGGCCCTCTGCTAAGGGCTGTCCGGTCCCTATATGACCGGAGCAGGAGTTTGGTTCGCATTACCGGCAGTAAGTCAGACTTGTTCCCGGTGCATGTTGGACTCCGGCAGGGCTGCCCTTTGTCACCGGTCCTGTTCATTATCTATATGGACAGGATTTCTAGGCGCAGTCGGGGGCCGGAGGGAGTCTGGTTTGGGGACCACAGGATTTCGTCTATGCTTTTTGCAGATGATGTTGTCCTGTTGGCTTCCTCAAATCAGGACCTTCAGCGTGCACTGGGACGGTTTGCAGCCGAGTGTGAAGCGGCGGGGATGAGAATCAGCACCTCCAAGTCTGAGGCCATGGTTCTCAACCGGAAAAGGGTGGCTTGTCCCCTTCAGGTTGGTGGAGAGCTCCTGCCTCAAGTGGAGGAGTTTAAGTATCTTGGGGTCTTGTTCACGAGTGAGGGAAGGAAGGAGCGGGAGATCGACAGGCGGATCGGTGCATCTTCTGCAGTGATGCGGTCAATGTACCGGTCTGTTGTGGTGAAGAAAGAGCTGAGCCGCAAGGCGAAGCTCTCTATTTACCAGTCGATCTACGTTCCTACCCTCACCTATGGTCATGAGCTTTGGGTCATGACCGAAAGGACAAGATCCCGGATACAGGCGGCCGAAATGAGTTTCCTCCGCAGGGTGGCTGGGCGCTCCCTTAGAGACAGGGTGAGGAGCTCGGTCACCCGGGAGGAGCTCAGAGTAGAGCCGCTGCTCCTCCACATCGAGAGGAGTCAGCTAAGGTGGCTCGGGCATCTGTTCCGGATGCCTCCTGGACGCCTCCCTGGGGAGGTGTTCCGGCATGTCCAACCGGGAGGAGGCCCCGGGGAAGACCTAGGACACGGTGGAGGGACTATGTCTCTCGGCTGGCCTGGGAACGCCTCGGTATTCCCCCGGAAGAGCTGGAGGAAGTGTCTGGGGAGAGGGAAGTCTGGGCATCCTTGCTTAGACTGTTGCCCCCGCGACCCGGCCCCGGATAAGCGGTAGAAAATGGATGGATGGATGGATGGGTCTGCCGTCGCTGTTTTTCCTTCATAGAAAAACTGTAACAGTGCCAACTATGTGCTAACTAGCTCGTCATGTTGGCCTCCATGTTACCTGGTTGCTTAGCAACAGTGTTATCTTGATTTAACCTACATGAACCGCTTGACTTCTCATTAAATATCATTTAAATCAATACTTTTTCATGTGATAATTAATCAGGCCAGATAATACAATATTGATTTTAATGTCTTTATTTTTTACACATCTGAGAGAAATGTTGATATCCTCAATTATTATTTCTTATTTCTTTAGTCATTGTGTCTTTCCTTCATACAAAAAATAAAAAATAAATTACATTGATGTGCTAGCTAGCTAGTCTTATTAGCATCAGTTGTAGCCCAGTTGCTTAGCAACAGTGTTATCTTGTTTTTTCAGGTTTTTTATGTGCATAATATAAAAACATGTTTTCTCCACAGACGGCGTTAGCCTCACCTGGCTCTGTGCAGAACTTCCTCCATGACGCTTCGCTTGTGATCGTCCTTTACGTCCTCGTTGATGTCCGTCCCTCCGAAAACCACTCCGAAAGGGAGTCCGGCATCTGCAGCCATGTTAGAAAAGAAACACAACATTCACAAGCTCTTACTGTGAACAGGGAACAGTTGTGAATACGAATTAACAAAAAACATTACTTTAATAATATAGCTGTTATAGTGTGTGTGTGTGTGTGTGTGTGTGTGTGTGTGTGTGCAATTGGGTTTATATACTTAAACATC
>NC_083470.1:26109962-26122462 GCF_030014155.1 Tachysurus vachellii | reverse complement strand
TACAGTGAGTTTACTTAGTAAACAATGCTCGAGATAAATAACTGCGAGGCTGCCGATGGAGCGAGTGATTAAAGGTGTCACTTTTTAACAGACATTTCAACATGACATGAAAAATTCATATTCAGTCCATCATCTGTCCATCCGAATGTTAATGTAGCCTTTAAAGAACAGCCTTTAAAGAACAGAGCCTTTTTTTAAAGCAGAGATTTTCTAATATATTTGAACAAATTGCGTGACATTTGAAATTCATTCGAATTCAATTTTTCAGACGACGTGTCAGATTTACGTGTGACTGTATCTGCTGTCACATAAGCGAGAACAGGAAGTAACGAGTTTCACAGCGTGCAACAACATTAACGTGTAATTGTTGTCACATTGAATGTGACAGGACGTGTGTGTGGCGTTAATCACTCCTCATCATCGCAACACTCAGGCTGTTGATTATTTTCCTACATACATGCTCTGAAAAGTCAAATCAGGAGCCCTGACTTTGTCCCTCTGCTTAAATACTTACAGGTTTAGTTATGTTCGCTTTGTAGAAGCCAACATTCTGTTTTCCTGTTTAAGCTTAGACAAAAATTTATCAAGAGTAACTCCTCCTAGGGCTTTCGAGCCACATGCACTAAATTCGTATATGTTGTAGACGCTGGTCTGAAGTTTGTTGTTATTACTTTTCTAAGCGATCAGAGTACCAGTACTTCCGGTACCGGGTCTCAAAATGGCCTTTTTTCCCATAGACTCCCATTATAAATTTATAATGGGCCCCGCCCCCAAAATATGCAGTATCAAAAAACCTTTTACAACATGGACATGTGACATATCAAAACACTCAGAACAATGAGGGCAACTTCCTCAGGAGAATTCGGATGATGTCACATGCTCGTCTCCACTTGCCTCCAAATGTTTTGGCACCCTATCTTTCTGTCCACTTGCCTCCAAAAGTAACACTGACCCTTATGTCCACTCGCCTCCAAAAAGCACCGGCCTTTGCGAATCCTTGCCTCGTCAAAGCCAACATCAAAGTTTGTCGTGACGAACTTTACAAATCTAGTTTAAAGTTATTGTTGTAACCTGTTGTTTTATATTTATTTTAAAGCTGTTTGATTAGTAATAATAATAATAATAATAATAAAATTAATCTAATTGTTCTTTCAGGTTTCCTCAGAATAGAGACGTCTCTGGTTCCTTTAGAAGATCGCGGTACACGTCATGTCGAACTCGGGTGTAAACGAGAACACTCCTCTGTTGGAGAGCTCGGGGAGTTTTTACAGGTCGGAGTCGGTTTTCCGAGGGCGGCGTCTGGCCTGCGCCGCCATCCTGCTGGCCGAGTCTCTGGAGCGTGTGGCTTTTTACGGCATCACCTCCAACCTGGTGCTGTTCCTGAACGGCAGCCCGTTCTACTGGGAGGGCACGTTAGCCAGCCAGGCGCCGCTCATCTTCATGGGTGTGACTTATCTGGTGTCTCCGTTCGGCGGCTGGTTGGCAGACGCCTGCCTCGGAAAATTTTGCACCATCGCAGGGAGTTTTGTTTTGTATTTACTGGGGATGCTGCTCTTCCCCTTCGTGTCCAGTGACAACACCCGGGTGGGGCTGTGTGGAGAGGAGATGGCGTTTCCTGTCCAGCCGGTCGAGTGTTATAACACGAACGTGTCACTTCCTGCCAACATCAGCTGTCCGACCCGGAAGGCCTACTGCAGTCCTGTAATCTACACGGGCCTGGTGCTGGTGGCTCTGGGAGTCGGAGCGGTGAAGTCCAACATCACACCGTTCGGAGCAGATCAGGTAACGAACGAATCAGAATCACTTGAGTGATTCACTGACAAATGATTCAGTTAATAATCCTGTTTTTAATCGGTTTGGAAAGTCTGCCGAAGTCTGGATTAATAAATCCTGTTGGTACTGAAGGGTAAAAATAAATCAGAGTTTATCTCATGGTTTTCTTTTCAGCAGTTTGTGTAAAGATCTTTAAAAATAATAAAAAGGAAGAATCACAATTGAAAACATTATATTTCTGAATGTGAAATACTCTTTTAATAAATATGCAAATCAGAGACGCCCCTCCCCCACCCCTAACCTGGAACAGTGGTATTGCTGTAGCTGCATTTGCATAGTTGATCCTGATTGGCTGTTACATTATGATGTAATAACACTTAACTTTTCATGTGGTTACAGTTCAGACTCATTAATGTAGCAAAACTGCTGACCAATCAGATTATTACCCCTAAAACTAACAAATTAAACAAATAAAATTCCTTTATTTTTTATCATTTATGTTGTCTTTAAGTAACATGAATATCTTAGCCACTATTTTTTTATATTTTTATATTTATAAATTCAGATGTACTGTTTTATGGCATAAATGTTGCATTTTTACAGCTTTTATTTTTTTACATTTTTTTTATAAAACCAACAAAATTGTAAACTATATTCTGAATATAACATAAAGACAGTAATTAAAGCAGCAACACAGGATTGGATTCTTCACTGCGTCCTGATTGTCCTGCTCTGGTGAGTCGAGGTGTTCGGTGGGCAGCGTTTCTGATGCGTTTATGTAAAACTTCCACTCAGTTTCACTTCAGTAATCTGGCGATGAGACGCAGAACAGACGCTATTTCAATTTAGAGGCAGTGAAAGAAAAAGCCAGGAGAGTCACAAGACTGAAACAATGTGATGTCTGTTGGAGCCACTTCCCTGTCACTCGCAAAGCCACCAGTGCCACCACTTTCTGTCCAGTACTGAGTGTGTGTGTGTGTGTGTGTGTGTGTGTGTATAAATGTGTGTGTGTGTGTGTGTATAAATGTGTGTGTGTGTATAAATGTGTGTGTGTGTATAAATGTGTGTGTGTGTATAAATGTGTGTGTGTGTATAAATGTGTGTATAAATGTGTGTGTGTGTGTGTGTGTGTGTGTGTGTGTGTGTGTGTGTATAAATGTGTGTGTGTGTGTGTGTATAAATGTGTGTGTATAAATGTGTGTGTGTGTGTGTGTGTGTGTGTGTGTGTGTGTGTATAAATGTGTGTGTGTGTGTGTGTATAAATGTGTGTATAAATGTGTGTGTGTGTGTGTGTGTGTGTGTGTGTGTGTGTGTATAAATGTGTGTGTGTGTGTGTGTATAAATGTGTGTGTATAAATGTGTGTGTGTGTGTGTGTGTATAAATGTGTGTGTGTGTGTGTGTGTGTGTGTGTGTATAAATGTGTGTGTGTGTGTGTGTATAAATGTGTGTGTGTATAAATGTGTGTGTATAAATGTGTGTGTGTGTGTATAAATTGTGTATGTATATAAATGTGTGTATATATATATATGTGTGTGTGTGTGAGAGAGACACACGACAGAGTCGAGGTCTTTACTGTGGTCCAGAAACGTCCTACACTTGTGTGTTTATCTGATTTCCACATGTCCCTAATTTATCTTCAGTACTGCTTCACTAATGTTCAGTATAAACCCCCCGGTGCTCAGGGATCATCCTCCTGATGGACATTAACACAACTGTTGCTTCACATTTCAGCACAGTATCTGCTGCTATGCTCATTCTCATCTCCTCTAGTAGCAACTATAAATATTTCAGAGCTGTTGACGTAGCAAAAGCTTTATCAATCAATCATTTTGACCATTTAGCTCCACCCACCATTTGCATAATAAGCAAATCCTCCTCTTACGAACCTGTCTTGGATTTTTGGTTCATCTTCATAAAATTGGTCTAAAAGCACACAGAGGTTTAACCTCCATAATGACTTATAAACATAAACATTATTAATGACACATGACCACCAATCCCAGCAGGGCGGAGCTTGAGTTACCGAAGCAGCTGATTGGCTGTGCGGATTTAGATTAAAAGCTGAACGGCATCTTTAGGACGAGATCCATGGTGCTGTGGGTGGAGTTTAGTTCAGAAGAACTTTTCTTTTACAGTAGTTGTAATCCATCAGCCAGTCAGGTTTAAACCTGTGTAGTGACCCTCAGGATCCATGATGCTTGGACCCCGCAGATCGCTGCCAGCTGCTGTGTTTGTTGTTCTCTTATTTTCCATGTTATCTGTTATATATAATCGACGTGTGGCTTTTGTTTACGTCAGAATCGGTCATGTCTGATCTCCTGAACATTTCTCCAGCTCCATCTGTGTAATCACGCACCTGAATCAGACCCGACGATAAACTCATGTGTTTTGCAGAAGGTTTCTGACCCGACGTTCGTTAGATTCTCCTCTCGTGTCACGTGACTCCGGTGTGATTCCGTGACCTACGTCGTGGAGTTTATATAACTAGAATTAATGCACGCTCTTTACCGTGAATTTATGGCGTGTCGTAAAGGTTAATATCCTCCGGAGCGTCTCTTAGAAATGTGGATTTCTCATGTTGCTTAATTGGATTTTTTGTCACTTTATTGAAAATTCAGTAATTGGGTTTTTTCTTCTTCTTCTTCTTCTTCTTCAGATTCGACTCCCACGCTTTAATAAAATCAAGGACACGGATATCGAGCGGGTTACAGTGCGGCGCTGTCTCTGTAAATTGGTTGAGATGAGCCCCTTTATCACAGGGAGATGGGATTAGTGCTCTTCTAGCCTTTCAGTGCATGAAAGAGGTGATACGAGTATTTAGAGCTGGGAGATTTCTCTAGGTCTGTAATGAGGGAAACATCAGGTCTACATCAGGTTTACATCAGGTCTACATCAGGTTTACATCAGGTCTACATCAGGTCTACATCAGGTCTACATCAGGTCTACATCATGTCTAAGATGTGTCATTACTTCTACAGCGTGTGACACATTAATGAGCTTTTTTTGTTGATGTAACTGGTGGAAACGGATGTAACTTTTACTTTTGTGTGTGTGTATACAAATGTGTGTGTGTGTATACAAGTGTGTGTGTGTGTGTGTGTGTGTGTGTGTATACAAATGTGTGTGTGTGTGTGTGTGTGTGTATACAAGTGTGTGTGTGTGTGTGTGTATATACAAATGTGTGTGTGTGTGTATACAAGTGTGTGTGTGTGTGTGTGTATATACAAATGTGTGTGTTGTATACACACACATTTGTATACACACACACATTTGTATACAGTGTGTGTGTGTGTGTATACAAATGTGTGTGTGTATGTGTGTGTGTGTATACATATGTGTGTGTGTGTATACAAATGTGTGTGTGTGTGTGTGTATACAAGTGTGTGTGTGTGTGTGTGTGTGTGTATATGTGTGTGTGTGTATGTGTGTGTGTGTATATATAAATGTGTGTATATACATATATATATATATATATATAAATAAATAAATAAATGTGTGTGTATATATGTGTGTATGTGTGTGTGTGTGTGTATATAAATGTGTGTGTGTGTATATAAATGTGTGCGTGCGTATAAATGTGTGTATATATGTGTGTGTGTGTGTGTGTGTGTGTGTGTGTGAGACACGACAGATTCGAGGTCTTTACTGTGGTCCAGAAACGTCCTACACTTGTGTGTTTATCTGATTTCCACATGTCCCTAACTTATCTTCAGTACCGTTTCACTAATGTTCAGTATAAACCACCCGGTGCTCAGGGATCATCCCCCTGATGGACATTAACACAACTGTTGCTTCACATTTCAGCACAGTAACTGCTGCTATGCTCATTCTCATCTCCTCTAGTAGCAACTATAAATATTTCAGAACTGTTGACGTAGCAAAAGCTTTATCAATCAGTCATTTTGACCATTTAAGTAATGAGGGAAGCATCAGGTCTACATCACGTCTAAGATGTCATGTCTTCCACAGCGCATGAAACGTCAATGAGCTTTTTTTGTACCTGTTGATGTAACTGGTGGAAACGGATGTAACTTTCTTTTTAACTTGATTTTTATTAGCGGTTCCTCGGCTGACGTTTTGCAGACGCCGAGATGAGGAGAAGTTTAGATTTCTTCAGCACTTTCCCATCATGCTTCACTAATAGAAGTGTGTTGTCTGAGTAAACACAGTGGTAATAATAACACAATAACACACCCGGTGGACGTGAGGCGTCTCGTCACAGGCGTCGTCAGCGTGACCGTTTCGCTACCTAACTGAAGGGATGTTCCTCTCATATCTATCTGTGTATAAATCAGCCTGATGATCCGTGTCCTTCCTCACAGGTGAAGGATCGCGGTCCCGAAGCGACGAGACGTTTCTTTAACTGGTTTTACTGGTGCATTAATCTGGGTGCGATCGTGTCCCTGGGTGGTGTCGCCTACATCCAGCAGAATATCAGCTTCTCTTTGGGTTTCTCCATCCCCGCCGGCTGTCTGGGAGTCTCACTGATCATCTTCCTCCTGGGACGCACCGTCTTCATCACCAAACCACCAGACGGCAGCGCGTTCACACACTTGGTGAAAATCCTGGGATCAGCCTGCTGTGGAGGACCTGCAGAACCTCAACTGCTCAGGTAAGAACTCACACAGAGAAATGATGGAAGGGTGGAGTGATGGATGAATAAATGAGCAGATGAAATGATGGAAGGGTGGAGTGATGGATGAATAAATGAGCAGATGAAATGATGGAAGGGTGGAGTGATGGATGAATAAATGAGCAGATGAAATGATGGAAGGGTGGAGTGATGGATGAATAAATGAGCAGATGAAATGATGGATGGATGGATGGATGGATGGCTGGATATATGGATGAATGAACTCTTGGGTGGATGGACAGATGAACAGGTAGATGGATGGATGAATTGATGGATGGATGGCTGGATGAAGTGATATATGAATGGATGGATATATAAAGGAATGAACAGATGGATGGATATATGGAGGAATGAAGAGATGGATGGATGGATGGACAGATGAACAGAGATGGAAGGATGGGTGGATGAATCGATGGGTGGATGGATGAATGAATATATGAAGGAATGAACAGATGGATGATTGGATGGATGGATGGATGGATGGATGAATGAACTGATGGGTGGATGTAGAGGGGAATAGATGGATGGATGGCTGGATGAACTGATGGATGGATATATGGAGGAATGAACAGGTGGCTGGATGGACAGATGGAAGGATGGATGGATGGCTGGATGAAGTGATGGATGAATGAATGGATATATGAAGGAGTGAACAGATGGATGGTTGGATAGACAGATGAACAGAGAGATGGATGGGCAGATGAACAGATGGTTGGATGGATAGATGGATAGATAGATGTCTTCAAGCCAGTGAAGGGGATTTTCTTAGGGAAAGTTTAAGGGAAAACCACATTTTAACTCTGGTCCTTTGATGAAAAAGTAAACTGTCCTCACATCAGTTCTGTATTTAAATGAAGTTAATAATAATCTGTATTTAAACGAGACACATGACACAGTTTCCCTCTCGCTCTCGCAGGCCAAAGCCGAGTCTGCTGGACGGAGCGAAGCTGACGTATGGAGGGAGATTCTCTGAAGAGAAAGTAGACGAAGTGAAATCACTGCTGAAAATCCTGCCTGTGTTTCTGGCTCTCATCCCTTACTGGACCGTCTACTTCCAGGTCAGTCACACACTTCCTGTGCCGTCGTCTGGTCACAGATCAGATCATTCAGAAGTGGATAAAGGATCTCAACCGGAGATCTCAGAGAGTTATGTTTCAGCCGAACGTGTGTGATGTCACGTGACGTGTCTCGTCTATAATCTGCAGGAAATTTCCTTTCGTTTTAAACAATCGTCTAAATATCTAAAAAAGATCACGGTTTGATTTTACGTTAAATTCTGAGATCACAAACTCGTGGAATCCCAGAGGAACCGATCAAAGAACGATTCCTTCTTGTTTTAACCTTCTAGCGGATCGTCTACGTCACAGCAGATATAAAGAGCAGCTTCTCGTGTTACAGAGAAACCTCATCGTCATAAAATACTAAAAATATCATTCTGAAATTTGGGGTTTTTCAGTCCAGAGATACGTGAAGTTCCTCTTTCACTCTCGCTGTGACCTTCACACTTAACCGTTTCTTTTTCACAGGAAATGCGTTTGAGGTCCTGTTTAAAACGGCGTTTGGGTTTTTCTTCAGAAGTGTCAGTATTTTCTCTTTCTCTTGTGAGGTTTTTTTTTTTTAGCTTGATGAAACTAGAGTGTGATCATCATGAACACAAAAAGCTAGATGTGATGAACAGATAGATTATAATCACTAAATCAGACCTGACAACCTTTACGCATTTTGTGTAGCAGATACGCATTTAGACATCAAAGTACTCGGATACGATTTTGTCACTTCAAAATACGCATCGTAAAAAACCATTGATGCCTTTTGAGTTCAACCGTCTGTGCATTTGCGCACCAGGCAATGCGCCTATGGGTGGAACCGCATTGGGCAGCAACCTGGGACAATAATAATTCGACCAATCATAGCGCCGGTTTAAAACTCTTCAACGCTACGAGCGGAGAGCCGTCAAAACGAATGTGGTTTTTATCTCTCTGTCCGTCTTCAATTCTTCTTACAGTGACAAAGGTAAATGGCCAGAATTGTGAATTTCATCCATTTTAATAAACCTGCCGAACCACAGGCGTCGTTAGACTCCTTTACTGGGGCATGTGCCCAAGTGTCCGGTGTTGTGCCTCAAGTTTAAGTTTTACGCACAGATCAAGTTTCACTTTATTTGCCAGTATTTATATAGGAAACGTAAGTCATGCCTGTAAACGCATTGACGTCGTACTTTAACGGAAAAGACAAACCGGCGCGAGCTCGCAGACATCAATATGCGCGAGCGTCTGTGTATCGTCTGTGTATCGTCTGTGTATCGTCTGTGTATCGTCTGTGTATCGTCTGTGTATCCCTTTTATGGCACGCGGTCATGCTATAACATGACGAAACTAATGTCGTTTTTTAAATATCGATCGTATTCTGACTCGATTGTTACAGGCTCCTGTAGATCACATCTGATGGACATCAGATTTTTTTTGTGAAAAGCAGGGAAATAGAAGCCGAAAGTGTTGAGAAATGATGAGGGACGTATCATTATATGATCAGTCAGTCAGAACCGTAGTGAAGTCTAGAGTCTTGCGTTATTACTGAGAAAATTAACACGTGTATGCAAAAATATCGAGAAGTGCCACAGCTGTTAGGAGTGATGAATGACTGAAAATGGCATCTCATTCTCAGGCAAATATATTTGCTTAATAGGACATTACAAGGTTGCTGTGAAAATATCACACGTTTTGAGATTTTATTTATTTTGTTGTCTGATATGTGTTCAAGGGACACAGCAGTTTTCAGTTATTTATAAAGTTTAAGAGACCTCTTGTTTTTTCTGTTATTTATACAGTATTTTTTATTCGGTATGCTATTTGTTGATTTTTGTTATTTATAATGTCCCATGTATTTAAGTAATGTTTAAGAGACATGTTTTTATGTTGCCTTTTCAATAAAAGAGTTCTTCATGGTCTACTTGTATGTTGAATAACTAGATATGGTGGTGAGTGAGAACTATGTGCTAAGTAAAAAGTTGTGATGCGTGAGCATGTGAACTTAATCACCACTGACCAGTAAATGTGCCTGACCTCGCGCCGCGTCGCTGCCGTAAGTTGCTACTCAAAAAATTTTTCCAAGGTTGGCAGGTCTGCTAAAGTCACAAGCACAAACGTTAAGGTTAGCCCCGCCCACTTTTCACTTTTCACTCCATATCCTGGTGAAGTGTATTATTCAGAGCCACAGTGTTCAGCTACAGGTCCGTTTCCCGAAGGTTCCTGTGATTCCTCCACCACACGACTCTCCTGTCTCCTTTTCTTTGGCAGAATGAACTCTGCGTGATATCGACACGGTAAAATGAGCTTTGAAAGGAAACGAGATTCGTCTCCCGCCAATTACACGTAAAGGTCACTTACGAGGCGTCACATTTCCTGACACATTCTGCCTGATTTCTCTCTTTTCTAGCGGTTAGCTGCTCATTACCTCACATTTCTCTCATTTAGCGAGACTTCAAGGACATCTTCGACTCCTTATTATCTTTATAACATTCGAATCGTTCTTCTTATCTGTTGTATCCTTTCCTCACGTGTTGTGTCGTCGTCGTACTGTACGCTCGCCGCGGTGTGGGACTACTGTATATGCGACTAACACGATTATGTTTGACGCCGTGTGTAAGCTCGTGGTGTTTCACCTCCGGTTTACCAATTAAGAGTTGGACTGATGAGGAGAGAGAGATGGATTGATGGACAGAACAGTATGTGACAGATGGACAGACTGACAGGTGAACAGGTGGAATGACGGACTGACAGGATGATGGACGGGTATATAAGTGGACCGTGATGGACGGACGTATGGATGCATAGGTGTACAGTGAAAGATGGACCACTAGAATGGCAATGCTGCTGGATGACATGATTGAAGGAGGGAGTGATAAACGGATGGTGTGATGAGATGATGGTTGGGGTGATTTTTATATTGATGGAGTCATAGATGGGTTGATGTAGTGATAGAAGGATTGAAAGAGAGATGAATAGGGTGATAGATCCATGCAGTGATATTGGATGGATGATAGATAGATAGATAGATAGATAGATAGATAGATAGATACAGTGTAGGTGAATGGATTGATGGATGTAGGTATGGGTAAAAAGATTGGTGGATGAAGTGATGGACAGATTGAAGGATGGGTGGAGTGATGGAGGTAGGGATGAACAGTTGGATGGATGGAGCGATGGCGAATGGAGTGACGTTTAGTGTGTTGGACGGGAAGATGGTGTGCTGAATGGGTGGAGTGATGGATGGATGGATTTGAGGATGGTTGGTGTGATGGATGGATGGACAGACGAATAGGGTGATGGAATGGAATGAGATGTAAAAACAAATAAAATCTTGATGGTGTTTAACAGTGAGTGTGTTGTTAATGTTCCAGATGCAGACGACATATTACCTGCAGAGCCTCCACCTGCTCATCCCCGGCACTGAGGCCCAGAACTCCACAGAGCTGCAGCAGGTAAGAGCCAGAACATCTGCTGAAGTGTCTCATAACCAGGTGATCAGAGACAGGCATGAGGAGTCTGTGCAGAACCGTGCAGAACCGTGCAGAACCGTGCAGAACCGTGCAGAACCGTGCAGAACCGTGCAGAACTGTGTAGAACTGTGAACCATACAGAACCGTGCAGAACCATGCAGAACTGTGCAGAACCATACAGAACCATACAGAACTGTGCAGAACCATACAGAACTGTGCAGAACTGTGCAGAACCATACAGAACCATGCAAAACCATACAGAACCGTGCAGAACCATACAGAACCGTGCAGAACTGTGCAGAACTGTGCAGAACCATACAGAACTGTGAAGAACCATACAGAACTGTGCAGAACCATACAGAACCATGCAAAACCATACAGAACTGTGCAGAACCATACAGAACCGTGCAGAACCATACAGAACCGTGCAGAACCGTGCAGAACCATACAGAACCGTGCAGAACCATACAGAACTGTGCAGAACCATACAGAACTGTGCAGAACTGTGCAGAACCATACAGAACCGTGCAGAACCATACAGAACTGTGTAGAACCGTGCAGAACCATACAGAACCGTGCAGAACCATACAGAACTGTGCAGAACCATACAGAACTGTGCAGAACCATACAGAACTGTGTAGAACCGTGCAGAACCATACAGAACCGTGCAGAACCATACAGAACCGTGCAGAACCATAGAACTGTGCAGAACCCACAGAGCCTTGGGCTCTTTAGAGATCATCTTCTCTAACCCTCTCATTTAACCTCCCACAAGCTGGAATAAGGAACTGCTGAGTTCCTTCACACTTCCTCCACCTCAGGAGCTCATTATCTCACTCCGTGTGCAGGTTTCCACTGTAACACCTCACAGCCCCTGTAGTGCTGCTTGTACACTTAACTCTCCATCACACACACGACCCCGAACACCGACTGTAGATCCTGTGCAGACAAAAACTAAAGAAAATTTTGTAAATTTAGAGAATTTTTTATGTTATATTGTAGATTTTATTAAAATAATAAACTGCTAAAATAATAATTACAATATAATAAACTATTAATATATAGAAAATATTTTCTATTACATTTTTTGGTAGAAATATAAGATATAATATAAGAAACTCATAAAAACCCCAAAATAAATTAAATTTAATTAAATTTAAACATAATTTAAAAGAAAACATTTTAGTGACAAATATTTTACAATTTTATTTTTTAGATTTAAAATAAAATTTTCTCTATAAATATAATATATGAATGAAGTTTGGGTGATGTAGTAATTATTAAATTATGTTATTTAATATAATATGGTAATATATGGAATATATAATATAATATGGTAATATGTTATATTTAAAAAATAAATATCTTTCTGTTTTTAAATTACGGCACAAACACAAATACACTGATTAAAAAATTTAGACCAACGACTTTTTTTCTCGTCACTGAAAGAGAGAAATAATGTGATTTTCTTCCATGAATCTTGTTACTACTGGCATTAATTACAGCTCCAGAGGGTGAAAGGTGCAGATTAGTAAAAACTAAAAGGTCCACAGTCTCCTGTTTGTTCCTGTTTGTTCCTCGTCTCTAATCAGAAG
>NC_083470.1:26044962-26094962 GCF_030014155.1 Tachysurus vachellii | reverse complement strand
GTGTGTGTGTGTGTGTGTCTGTGTGTGTGTGTGTGTGTCTGTGTGTGTGTGTGTGTCTGTGTGTGTGTCTGTGTGTGTGTCTGTGTGTGTGTGTCTGTGTGTGTGTGTCTTTGCTTGCTTTACAATCCCATTCTCAGCATCTCATAGGGTTGGTAAGTGGGCGGGGCTTAAACCTCTTTTTATTTATAATAGTGTTAATTGGGTTGCATTTAAATCTTGCGAGATTAAGTGTACCAAGTGGGGTGGAGCTTGGAGCCTTCAAGACGGATTGTGGGTGGAGCTTAAAGCCTTTTTGAAAGGGGTGGAGCTTAAAGCATCGTTCATAGTTTGTTGTGCAATGTGTGTGGGGCATAAAGCCTTTATTGTTAATTATGCAAAGTGGGTGGAGCTTAACACCACACCCATAGTTCATTAAGTGGGTGGAGCTTAAGGCATCATTCATAAAACCATCATTTACAGTTTATTATGCAAAGTGGGAGGAGCCTAAAGGCTTCTTTTAAAGCTAAATCTGTTCTGAATGAGTAAGTTTATAATCTGGTTTATAATGTTATAATATTATAAAATAATATGGTTATTTATATACGAACATATAAAAGTTGTAGATGTAAAATATCTAATGCTTTCCATCTCATCTTAAAGCACAAGGGCTTTTTAAATCATCGGAAAATTGATGATGATGATGATGAGGATGATGATGATGATGATGAACAAATCCTGATCTTGACTGAATTCTTTATAAAAACAGCAACACGTTCACACACGTTCACCTTGTGTATGGAATTTAATTTGTTTATTTTTGAAAATCAGACACTAAACAATCTTTGGAGTCTGAAAGCGGCGCTCGGCTTCAGACGACTTCGTCCGTCCACCCGCTCCGCTATAAAACCGCTCACTGTTCAATGCCACATCATATGAAAGGGGAAAAAAATCAAACTTTCTCTATTATTAGTCAGCGAACAGTTCGACTAAGATAGCAGTCAGCGAGCTGGGTTTGTGTTCCAGTGCGATCTCACACTTTCTAAACCAACACCAACATTTCATTATGCTGAACCCTCCTGTGAAATGCAAATCAGAGCCAAATAATGGCGAGGAACCTTAAAATAAAAGCTCAGCGCTCTGAACCGAGCTCAGGGGGGAAACACTGCGGGAGTCACGTGTGAGGGAACGCGACGGATCCCGGATTTCTCCTCTGGCCTTATTCTGTTTGAATAAATCCCTTTTAATGGAGTCCGCCGTCCGATCCATTATGTGACGGCCAGCTTTCTGTTTTTGGACTGTACACACACACACACACACACACACACACACACACACACACACACACACAGACTCCCTGTGGATATCGTGTTCCGAGGCCCAGCAGGGACACGACAGATACAAACCTCATCCAAGCTTTCATCCTTCAGGGGATTTTTTTTTTTTTTTTAATAATTTTTTTTTTCAATAAGTTCCTAATAAGCAGCTCAGCTAATTTTTTTAGAAAGGAAAAAAATCAAGTCCAGTAGATTAAAGAGGAAATCTAGACACAGCAAGGACCATTTTTAATATGCGTATAACTTTGTATTATACTTTTTCTCTATGCTGCTGAATTCCGGATGCCGATTGGTCAGAAGTTGTACGGGTTTCTATTAACGTGCTCGTTCCGGTACGTTACAGTTTCCATAGTAACGGCTCGTTCCCGAGATGGATACGGATATGTAACTCTAAATGGGTGAAAGCGATTACGTCGTCGTTTACCGAATATAAATTGTAATCGTTGTCAAATTGCTGTATTTATTCATCTTTATAATTACTTCTTAATTATTTGTTACATATTTTTGTTTATTTTTGTCATTCTGTAAAGAGCACGTTTTCAGTTGTCTGGGAATTTGCTACAGTTTTCTTTCTTGTGGATCCTGGGATCTGGATTCAGACGACACCTTTAATCAATAATCCCATTTTTCCAAAGCTACATCATCTGCTCTCGACGTTAACAGAAGCGTTATGAGAATACGAACTCCTCTAACGCACTCGGCAGCATAAATATTCAAGCAGTCGGTCCTGACATCACGTCCCCCTCGCCGCTCGCTGACTTTGGTTTCCACGGTTACGCAGTCAACACTCATTTATTTCCGGTCGCCGTAGTCGTCCCTTCAACCTCCGATGCCTAAAGTACCTAATATTTCACTATAAAACAGCTGGTCCGTCAGACAGGGCAGATTCATCAGGCATGACGAATGCAGGGCTTTTATTGTTCTGGATGTCATGAGCTCGTGATGAATAGAGACGAGGAGCTGATGAAGGCGTTCGATCCGAGCTGTTTATATTCATAACGCACTCGTGAAGCTTCAGAACATGACATGAGTTACATGAAAAATCACACATCTTTTTATTAACCTGGTTACTTCCTCACTCGGTCCTGCTGCAGCTCACCTTGGCCACGCCCACTTAATCCTCACCTGTCCCCTATGTCCTAAATACAGTGAAGGAGATGCAGCCTCTCTCTCTCTCTCTCTCTCTCTCTCTCTCTCTCTCTCTCTCTCTCTCTCTCTCTCTCTCTCTCTCTCTCTCTGTGTCGATTTCTCTCTCTCTCTCTCTCTCTCTCTCTCTCTCTCTCTCTTTCTCTCTGTTTCTCTCTCTGTGTCGATTTCTCTCTCTCTCTCTCTGTCTCTCTGTCTGTCCGTCTCTCTGTCTCTCTCTCTCTCGCGCTCTCTCTCTCTCTCTCTGTGTCGATCTCTCTCTCTCTCTCTCTCTCTCTCTCTCTCTCTCTCACTCTCTCTCTGTGTCGATTTCTCTCTCTCTCTCTGTCTCTCTGTCTGTCCCTCTCTCTGTTTTTCTCTCTCTCTCTCTCTCTCTCTCTCTCTCTCTCACTGTGTCGATCTCTCTCTGTCTCTCTCTCTCTCTCTCTCTCTCTCTCTCTGTCTCTCTGTCTGTCCCTCTCTCTGTTTTTCTCTCTCTCTCTCTCTCTCTCTCTCTCTCTCTCTCTCTCTCTCTCTCACTGTGTCGATCTCTCTCTGTCTCTCTCTCTCTCTCTCTCTGTTTCTCTCTCTGTGTTGATCTCTCTCTCTGTCTCTCTCTGTCTCTCTCTGTCTCTCTCTCTGTCTCTCTCTCTGTCTCTCTCTCTGTCTCTCTCTCTGTCTCTCCAAACATCAGTGTCAATAGGCAGAGATTTCATGAAATCAATAGGCAGAGATTTCATAAAATCCTCCCAGTGTCTCCTCACAGCTGCTTCAAATTATTTCCGTCTCAGTCGTGACGTCTGAGAAAAGAAAGCTGAAGAAAAAAGAAAGGAAGCCTTTATTTGTCACATATACATTGTAATGCAGCATTTATTTAAGCTTGTGATTATTTTACATGCTGTAATTTGTGGTCGGTTGTATGCATATAAAGTATTATTGTGTGTGTGTGTGTTCAGGGTTGGAGTTTGCGTACTCGGCGGCTCCTCGCTCCATGCAGAGTGCTATAATGGGTCTGTTCTTCTTCTTCTCTGGTATCGGCTCGTTCGTGGGCTCCGGGCTGCTCGCCATCGTCGCTCTCAAACCCATTGGATGGATGTCTTCACACCAGGATTTTGGTGAGTGTGTGTGTGTGTGTGTGTTTGTGTGTGTGTGTGTGATCGGATGGCCGTCTCAGGTCTCAACTGTACAAACAGTGTGTAAATATGTCACCAGGGAGACAACAAATGGCACTTTTATTTTGGAGAGGGCACATGGATGTGGTTGCCTTAACAACACCAGCCAAGCGGTTTTATACACACACGCACACACACACACACACACACACACACACACACACACACACACACACACACACACACACACATACACGCACACACACATATACACACACACACACACACACACAGATCAGAATCAGACATGGTGGTCGTTGCTGAAGTCACTCTCCCAGGAAGCACATGCACATGTTTATTACTGATAAAGGGAGACATTAAGAGGAGGAGAAATGATGGTGTGTAAAGAGTTGAAAAAGGGGGAATGAGGGAAAGAGAGAAAGAGGAAAGCTGAAGGGAAGAGGAAGGAAGGATGGGGTGAGGGAAGGGAAAGGAAAGAAAGGAAAGGAAAGGAAAGGAAAGAAACACAGAAAGAATGGTGCAGTGTTGTAGTAATGTACTGATCTCACACACACACACACACACGTCGCTGTCTGTGGGGCCTGATTACACAGACTTATGCCCTTTGAGAAAAATATCCTTAGGGCCCCACACACACACACACACACACACACACACTCTTTCATACTTATTTTCTTTTACCACATACACACACTATGTTCTCTCTCTCACACACAGCCTGTTTGCTAACTCTTTTAGCATCCGAGCTTTAGCTTTAGTGCTTAGGATGTAACGTCTAGCTACATACAGGGTCATTTATTTGAACTTAGCTGAGAAACGTCTCAGCGATATGGCACACGCCCAGCCATGCTGACTTAGCGCTTAGCTCTGGAGCCAGAAGCCAATTTTCGCTTGCTAACAGTGCTGTAGCTCAGCTAATCAAGCGCATACACGGCGCACGCTACGCAGAGGCCGAGCTAGCACAAATCCCGAAGATTCTCTCTGTCTGTCTTAACTCTACCCCTCGCTCGGTAAAGCAAAGCCAGAGGCAGAGACAGAAGAACATCCTGTTCTTCCATCTTACCTGCTTACAGTAATCCAGCTTTACTCTCTACTCCAGCAGCCCAGAAATATTTAACGGTGCAGCTACTGCGGCTAGAACCTGAGGTAAAACTCCATGCTATGGCAACACTGCACATAAATCACTACACTAATACACCACATACACACTGTCAAACACGCTAAGCTAATCGCTTTATATGATGTATACTGTATTATAATTTTCATTTGCACATTTCTGATTAGTCTTTCTAAAGTATTGGCACCCTTCTGATACACATTTACCAGATAAACAGGCACGCGCTCACGGCTGCACTTCTTTTATTTGACATTTTAGACGTTTTCCAGTATTTCATCTCATTTCATTACTTCTTAGAGTCTTTTTGGTTCTAAATCCATACAAACCCTTCACATTAAAGGTGGGGTCTCCGTTGTATGAAAGCCAATGTTGACATTTGAAATCACCAAAACAAACACGCCCCTAACCCAAACGGGTCCCACCCCTGTATCGATAGCTCCGCCCACACATACATACGTAACCCAGGCAACTAACGGAAAGAAACGTGTCTTTATCATAGCTGAAGGGAAGAACAATACGATTGCAGATAAACAAACAAGCAAAAATGACACACAAACATAATCATGTAAAGGACAAAGACATATATTAGTTCTGTGTAACAAAACAAAACCAACGTTACTCACCTATCGAGAAGGAAAAAAGCGCCTCGGCGTCTTAAGTAAAGTTGGTCACATATTCACAGATTGGAGTTTCCCGAGTCAATAACTCCTGAGCTGAACACTGTTACTACACAAAACACGGTTGTAGCTGCGTCTCTACATTACTACGATAGAAAAGAGGTGTTATTTGTGTAGTAACAGCGTTTAGCTCAGGAGTTATTGACTCAGGAAACTCCAATCTGTGAATATGTGACCAACTTTTGAGCTTTTATTTGCAACACTAAACACTAAGAGCACAGAAAATTCACCTCAGAGTGATTTACAGCTGAGAAAACGGGCGAGTTTATTAGCTGTGCTGTGTTTGTAAAGTAATCAGCTCTCATGAGGTTTTCAGCTGAACATCAGCACCTAGATGCTTTAACTAACATGATGTACAGTCTGAAGGTGGATCATCAGATGCTTTACCTTACACAGATAGTGATGAAAATAAATATCCCCCATCCGTTATGTAAAGCCGGTCATTAATACGTGTCCAGGATCGATAGCAGCGTCGATATTTCTGTGTCCGACTTCATCCCAATGTGACAATGTGAAATAAATTTCTTCATCGTGAAAAATCACTTCCATGGTTTTGCTACGCTCCGTGTTATTTATCTTGCAGGTTATATCCGGAATCATATGCAATTGTTTTTTTGGCTCACATTAAAAATGTGTTCACTAATCTGATTCTGCCGTGATTCTACTTCCATGCGGTCTGAGATGGGGCGGAGTCAAGAGGCGTTGTGGGTGTGTTTATTTAAAACAGGAAGACAGGAAGCCCATGTAAACAGTGAGACTCTTGTATTGATGTCGTATTTTTTTTCATGTTCTACATATTATCACGTTTATTTCTTCCGTGAGAAAAAAGAAATAAAATAATCGCCTTTAAGACCCAAAATAATGGAGTATTATATTGTGAGAGTCTAAAGGGGGCACTTACTTCTGAGCAATGCGCCCCTGGAGTGGCGGCTCCACCGGCGCGTGTGTAAATCGTTTGTTTCTCTTCGTCCGTCGAATCCTCTCCTTGTGCAGAAGACTTTAATATTCATCCTTTTTTCCTCTTCTATTTTACGCTTCACCTTTCCTCAGTGTTTCTGAGACTCTTCTGTCTGCTCTATTATCTTGGTGTGAGCGCGAAACCCCACAGGAACCTGCAGACGTTCTCTCCCACGGCGCGGGTCGTCCGGCTCCACCTGTCTGGGCCACGTGCAGGTCAGAGCAAAGGCCTGGATCTTTTGTGGAAAGTGGAAATCAGGTCTCAGGTAGTTTTTTTTTTTTTTTGCACTTTGAGGCTCACTTCCTGTTCTAGCCTTAACAGATGAGCTCAGGAGTCACGCCAGGGTGAGCAGACGTCCTCTTTTTTTCCGGACATGACCTCTTTTCCAGGCCCTAAAATATCAGTTCGGTTGGAATTCATCCAACTCCCAGAATGCTCCAGGATTTTGGTTTGGGAGCAAAATAACTGGCGAACGATTTGATGTCGCGTATTTCGTCTCTTGGTTGTTCACATTCTGTCATAAACCAGGCTTTTATTAACCAGGTCATTCTGTTAACTAGCAGCTTATTAAACAAGCTAAACCACACACACAAGCGCTAGAGTAAAACTAACATTATACTGAACGTGATCGTGAAAAATGATCTAAACACCAAAGTAATTAGAATTAAACTAAACACACTAGTTCATGTACTAGCAACACTGTAAACAGCCATATATTAAAACACACATTAGCATGTCTGTAAATTAGCATTGTAGCAGATATGCTAAAACTGAATTATGCTAAATAAACTAAATGCTAAATAAACACTAGAGCAAGTTAAGTTGAAGCACATTGTATATATAAAAAAACAATAAGCCATATAAAAAAGGCACATTAATAAAGTGTGTGTGTGT
This sequence comes from Tachysurus vachellii, assembly GCF_030014155.1. Lineage (NCBI taxonomy): Eukaryota > Metazoa > Chordata > Actinopteri > Siluriformes > Bagridae > Tachysurus > Tachysurus vachellii. The sequence goes on along the minus strand of NC_083470.1, from coordinate 26,087,745 downwards.
GTGTGTGTGTGTGTGTGTGTGTGTGTGTGTGTGTGTGTGTGTGTGTGTGTGAGATAAAGAGAGAGAGGGGTAAAGAGAGAGAGAGAGGGGTAAAGAGAGAGAGAGAGAGAGGTAAAGAGAGAGAGAGAGAGGTAAAGAGAGAGAGAGAGAGGTAAAGAGAGAGAGAGAGAGGTAAAGAGAGAGAGAGAGAGAGAGGTAAAGAGAGAGAAAGAGAGAGAGGTAAAGAGAGAGAAAGAGGTAGAGAGAGAGAGGTAAAGAGGTAGAGAGAGAGAGGTAAAGAGGTAGAGAGAGAGTAGTAAAGAGGTAGAGAGAGAGAGGTAAAGAGGTAAAGAGAGAGAGAGGTAAAGAGAGAGAGAGAGAGGTAAAGAGAGAGAGAGAGAGAGAGGTAAAGAGAGAGAGAGAGAGGTAAAGAGAGAGAGAGAGGTAAAGAAAGAGAGAGAGGTAAAAGAGAGAGAGGTAAAAGAGAGAGAGGTAAAAGAGAGAGAGAGAGAGAGGTAAAGAGAGAGAGAGAGAGAGGTAAAGAGAGAGAGAGAGAGAGGTAAAGAAAGAGAGGGAGAGATAAAGAGATATGGACAGAGAGAGGTAGAGAGAGAGATAAGGAGAGAGAGAGAGGAATCTCATTTACTAGAAAAGAAAGCAAAAGATAAAATCCACGTTGTTTCTCTGAATCAGAGAAGACAAGATGATTAAAACTCCTCACAATTGCAGAAGGTTCCTATTTTAGATTCCGATTTTTTTTCTTTTTCCCTCCAACAAAAGTTTGTTTCCCTCAAAGTGCTCTTTGTTCACCATCGTACGTCTGCAACATCCACTTTGATTCCACAGCTTTTTTTCCTCCTGCAGCAGCTGCCACGTGTGTGTGTGTGTGTGTGTGTGTGTGTGTGTGTGTGTGTGTGTGTGTGTGTGTGTGTGTGTGTGTGTGTGTGTGTGTGTGTGTGTGTGTGTGTGTGTGTGTGTGTGTGTGTGTGTGTGTGTGTGTGTGTGTGTGTGTGTGTGTGTGTGTGTGTGTGTGTGTGTCGATAGGTGAAGTGGGGATGTTGAGTTTGCGGGTGATTTAGCTAACGAGCGTGACTCCGTTCTTCCCCTCCAGCTGAATGGGCAGGCGAGTCAGACAGGGCTGCCATTAAACTCCTCATTTGCTCCTGGTTACATAAGAGCCACCTCCGCTGACTCGCTCTGGAACTTTGTTGGTTTAAGTGGGAAGGCTGGGTGGAGGAGTTTGAGAAGCTTCCAGAAGGTCAGTATCCACCAGTAATAAGTTTAAATAAGGAAACGGAGCTTGTTAGGAAACTAATGACAGTGAATTAACAGTTGTTTGGTTCCTGTCAGAGTTTCACTGCTTTCTACAGAGATGTATATCGTTGGTTTTTTTTTTTAAAGTTAGCGGCCATGTGGGACATAATCGTATCAGCAGTGCTGATGAATTATACTACAGGTGGAGGACCGAGTCGAGGAAACATCCAGGGAGATGGATGAGTGGAGGACAGAGGAGAGAAAGAAAAGTTCTGATCTGACCTGTTTTTCACTTTATGTAAAGGATCGACGTCTGCGAGACCGTCGGAGGAGCGACCGGAAACGATACGGTCGCCTGATTAAACCGCTGTGATGTCAGCAACAACCTCCACAGGGTGAAGTGAAGGTCTTACCACGATTCACACCCTCCAAGATCCAAACTACTCCTCTGCAGCGAAAAACATCTCGGCTTGGAATTCACAATGAAGTACAGAGATGATCCACAAAAGGTCTGGAACCACAATGAAACCTTTAAGGAAATGATGGAAAGTGTGGAGAAAGAAAGGATCTGTGAAGTACGGTGGTGGTAGTCTCATGGCTTGGGCTTGCATGGCTGCTTCTGGAACATTCTCACTAATCTTCATGGGTGATGGAGCTCATGATGGCAGCAGTGGAATGAATTCAGAAATCTACAGGAATGTGGTGTCTGATAATTTACAGAGAATCTGATCAGGAGGGGGTCACGGTGTCTTAGTGGTTAGCACGTTCTCCTCACACCTCCAGGGTTGGGGGTTCGATTCCCACCTCCACCTTGTGTGTGTGGAGTTTGCATGTTCTCCCTGTGCCTCGGGGGTTTCCTCCGGGTACTCCGGTTTCCTCCCCGGTCCAAAGACATGCATGGTAGGTTGATTGGCATCTCTGGAAAATTGTCCGTAGTGTGTGAGTGTGTGAGTGTGTGTGTGTGTGTGTGTGTGCCCTGCGATGGGTTGGCACTCCGTCCAGGGTGTATCCTGCCTTGATGCCCAATGACGCCTGATAAGTTCGGATAAGCGGTAGAAAATGAATGAATGAATGAATGAAAAGGAGGAACGTCATCATGCAGCAAGACCGCGATCCAAAACACGCTGGCGCTCAACACAGACCTGAACCCAGCTCCTGAATAAGAAACTGAAGGAAGAAAACCTACAAAAAAACATCTGAAAGAAGTGATGCTACAGAAGGAGAACGAACCGGTTTGTGATTCACTGGATTAATGCTTCCTCCTGTTATTGTCTTGTTTCTCCTGAACCGCTGCCAGATACCGCTGGCTTCCCCGAACGTGTTTCACGTGCCGTCGTCCTCACCAGGCGTCGCTCTGTAAAGGATTCGCCCACAACCGGGGTTTATTATTTTTACCACGATCTCTAAGTTCGTGTGTTTTCTCAGGAACTTTCATTTAAAGCTTTTAATCCGTGACAAACGCAGCATTACAAACGTCCATCATTCTCAGGGCGACGCACGTCCTCGTTTTGTGTCGGCGTCGTTCTGGTTAAAGTTTATTGTTGTCTTGAGCACAATGAAGTTTCGCAGAAAATTCTGGTTTCCTTCACAAATCTGTTGACAGCAATAAGCAACTTATTAAACTCCAGCAACACTTTTCAGAAAGAAGCCTTAAATACGCCATGTGTTCGTAGCCAAGCTTTCTCTCCGAACAGCTGGCTCGCTAATTTTGTAGCAAGAACGCACATAATTATACACGACAGCAGCGTTTAACTGTGTAAAGCCGCAACATATTGTTCAGTAAGTGCAGAGAAACTAATGGGGAAAGGTGTGGAGTCATAACAGGGAGCTGAACTGAGCTGAGCTGGATTAAACAACTGCTGGGAGATCTGAATGCTGGTGGGATTGATAGATGGATAGATGGAAGGATGGATGGATGGATGGAAGGATAGGTAGATGAATCTTGGATGGGTGAATAGATTTATGAATGGATAGATTTCTGGATAGATGAATGAATGGTTTGGGAGATGGATAGATTTAGAAATGGATGGATGGATGGATGGGTGGGTGGGTAGGCAGTGGATTTATGGATGGGAAGATGGATTTATGGAACCATCCACCTATCTAACCACCATCTAATCATCCATTCAGCCAACCATCCAATGATCTATTGATGGGATGGATGGATGTATAGATCGGTAGGGGATGGATTTTTATAGATGGATGGATGGAGGATGGATGCTCAGGCAGACAGATGGATAGAAGGATTGTAAAGTATATGGGATGTTATGTAAGTGGAGTCGGGTGTACGGATGGATAGATGATTAGTAGATAATGGACGTGAAAGACAGAAACTAAACCATAAACCCTGTTGCGCTAAACGTCATGAGAAATAATGATCACTATTAAATTTCTAATAAAGTTACTGAGGTATTCACTTTGATCTGTGCAGTTCATCTTCATCTCCGTTCTGTTCAAGTTCAAGATGTAGAATTTACAAACTGCGTTTATGACGTAATATAAATTAACAAATCTGTTATGAATATTAAATACTGCTAATAATAATAACATCCGGGGGTCACGCTGGCTTAGTGGTTAGCACGTTCGCCTCGCACCTCCAGGGTTGGGGGTTCGATTCCCGCCTCCACCTTGTGTGTGTGGAGTTTGCATGTTCTCCCCGTGCCTCGGGGGTTTCCTCCGGGTACTCCGGTTTCCTCCCCCGGTCCAAAGACATGCATGGTAGGTTGATTGGCATCTCTGGAAAATTGTCTGTAGTGTGTGTGAGTGAATGAGAGAGTGTGTGTGTGTGTGTGTGTGCCCTGCGATGGGTTGGCACTCCGTCCAGGGTGTATCCTGCCTTGATGCCCGATGACGCGAGGTAGTTCGGATAAGCGGTAGAAGATGAATGAATGAATAATAACAACCATGTGAGTAGATTATTTGTCCAGAACCTCATCCACATTCTACTGTTTGTCCATGTCTTCTTGCTGATGTTAATTAGGGCAGTGTGTGTGTGAGTGTGTGTGTGTGTGTGTGTGTGTGTGTGTGTGTGTGTGTGTGTGTGTGTGTGTGTGTGTGTGTGTGTGTGTGTGGCTCCCCTGGGCAGTTATCGATTACAGATGCACAAACCCCTGCCTGCAGGCTTACATCCTCCCTACCGAGTGCACTACTTTCCATCTTCTCCTATCACGCAGCAGCAGCACGAAGAACACAAGCACACACACTGTGAGCTCACTGCAACTTCACCGCTGCTTCACTCCATTCCCCGCTGAGAGAGAGACAGACAGAGACGGACCGAGAGGAAGACAGATGAGTCTGAGGGTTGTGAAGATTACTGTATGTCCTGGAAGGACTTGAACGCTCAATCATTCGGTAAAAGGAGATTCGGGGAAGAGATGAGCAAGAGAATGATGGGAGCTGAGGGACACTGATGCGAGAAGAAAAGACAGGTTTATTATTTTCATTGGAGGAGAAAAGGGAAGAAGGTCCAGACTGTCAGGGTTATTTCTACTATACACTTAATGTTGAGTTCTACAGGGAGGATTCGTTTGTAATCTATTAACACTGATAAAAGGAATGCTGTAAAACATCCAACAATTAACATAAATTTACATATTTACACTACACAACAACAACAACAACAACAACAACATAAATGTTTACTAATACACAAAGCACAGGAAGATGGAGGAAGAGGAGGATAGGTGACTGGATGGCTGAATAGTTGGGGGGACGGATGGACAGACGGACAGATGTATGGATGGTTTATTAGGACAGATTTATAACTAGATGATGGATGTTTGAGGAGGCAGATAGATTTATTGTTGAATGAGTAGATGGACGGCTGGTCAGGTGTATAGACTTATGGATAGCTGGATGGATTAATGGATGAATGAGTATACAGATGGGTGGAGGACAGATTAACAGATGATGGAATGGAAGGTTTGGAATGTAATGGAAGGTTGAGATGGTTGGATAAAGGGATAGATTTATAGATAAAAATAGATGGTTGGCAGCTTGCATCAGTGGTCAGATAAACAGATGAAGTGTTGGATCAGTAGATACTTCGATGGATGGCTAGATGAATAGATGGATGGATGAGTAGATAGTGGAAATTTGGCTGGATGGATGGAGGGATGGATGTGTAGATGGATGGGTGGATGAATAAATAGATGGGTGGATGGATGAGTAGATTGTGAAAGTTTGGCTGAATGAAGGAGTAAATGTATGGATGAGTGGATGGATAAGTAGATAGTGGAAATTTGGCTGGATGGATGGAGGGGTGGATGTATGAATGGATGAGTAGATGTGTGGATGGATGGGTGGATGAATAAATGGATGGATGGATGGATGGATAAGTAGATTGTGAACGTTTGGCTGAATGAAGAAGTAAATGTATGGTTGGATGTATAGATGAGTGGATGGATGGATGAATGAGTAGATAGTGGAAATTTGGCTGGATGGATGGATGTATGAATGGATGAGTAGATGTGTAAATGGATGTATGAATAAATGGATGGATGGATGGATGGATGGATGGATGAATGAGTAGATAGTGGAAATTTGGCTGGATGGATGGAGGGATGGATATATGAACGGATGAGTAGATGTGTGGATGGATGGGTGGATGGATGAGTAGACGGATGTGTGGATGAATAAATGTATTAACCAGGAAGCTCAGATTTGGGTCACTGTTGATCCCACTGAAGTTTTTTGTAGACTTGTGAATTTATCAGCTTTTGCTTCTTAAAGGACGTTTTGTTGTGACGGATTTCCGGCTTTAATCGAGCAGCTCATCACTTTTATTCCCCCAGAAGCATGTGGTCACACTCTGACATTTACAGTCCATCATGACACCAGTTTATTGAACTGTTACGGTCAGACAGGAAGTGACTGTGACTCAGAGTCAGTGTGTGATGTGTGGATGATGGAGTCAGGGTCATGGAGTCGATCAGTTTACTGTCTAATCACTGATTTAAGTGAAATGGCTCAGTTTAATGAAGCGTGTGACTGCAGACAGCCACAAAAGGTTAAGTGTATAATCATCAGTTCTGAATGAAACACAAACATATTACACACTGGGACTGAAATGCTTTCACTCAGTTTTATTTATTTATTTATCTCTGTTGGTTTCAGACAGAATCATTTACATAAATAATTTGTCCTTTTTTTTAACTCGGTTAAAATGCAATACATTTTCTTCTCCGTCTCAGGACCCTGCAGCTGATGACATGTTCCTGCATCATGGTGTGTGATGTGTGTATAAACACGTGTAGGAGCAGCTGCTTCCACACACTGAGATCTCACCATGATGAAGATGTTAAACAGAAACAGATGAAGAAAATCTGTTTGATGAAGCGCAACATGTTAAAATGAGGGTTTATCTCATCTATAGGAGAGTAAACACTGAGCGCTTAGTGAAGTGGGCGTGGCCTTTGTCTGTCCCAGTAAAAGGGGTGTGGCCTCTCTGTCAGTCCCAGTAAAAGGGGTGTGGCTTCTGTGTCAGTCTTAGGGAAGGAGGTGTGGTCTCAGTGTCAGTTTCAGTGAAGGAGGTGTGGCCTCTCTGTCAGTCCCAGTAAAAGGGGTGTGGCTTCTGTGTCAGTCCTAGGGAAGGAGGTGTGGTCTCAGTGTCAGTTTCAGTGAAGGAGGTGTGGCCTCTGTGTCAGTCCCAGTGAATGGGGGCGTGGTTTCGGTGTCAGTCCCAGCGAAGAAGGTGTGGTCTCTCTGTCTTGGTACCAGTAAAGGAGGTGTCGGTCTCAGTGAAGGAGGCGTGGTCTCGGTGTCAGTCCCAGTGAAGGAGGTGTGGCCTCTGTGTCAGTCCCAGTGAATGGGGGCGTGGTCTCGGTGTCAGTCCCAGTGAAGGAGGTGTCGTCTCTCTGTCTCGGTACCAGTAAAGGAGGTGTCGGTCTCAGTGAAGGAGGCGTGGTCTCGGTGTCAGTCCCAGTGAAGGAGGTGTGGCCTCTGTGTCAGTCCCAGTGAATGGGGGCGTGGTCTCGGTGTCAGTCCCAGTGAAGGAGGTGTCGTCTCTCTGTCTCGGTACCAGTAAAGGAGGTGTGCTCTCGGTGTCGGTCTCGGTGAAGGAGGCGTGGTCTCTGTGTCAGTCCCGGCGTCGGTCTCGGTGAAGGAGGCGTGGTCTCTGTGTCAGTCCCGGCGTCGGTCTCGGTGAAGGAGGTGTGGTCTCTGTGTCAGTCCCAGTTAAGGAGGTGTGGTCTCTGTGTCAGTCCCAGTTAAGGAGGTGTGGTCTCTGTGTCAGTCCCAGTTAAGGAGGTGTGGTCTCTGTGTCAGTCCCAGTTAAGGAGGTGTGGTCTCTCTGTCTCAGTACAAGGGAAGGAGAATCCAGCTGTATCATATAGAAATAGCTAAAAGGTTTATAGAAGCATGGGATCTTTCCTATCAACAAACACACACACACACACACACACACTCACACACACACTCACACACACTGATTCTTGTCATGTTTCAGTTAAAAATAAAATTTCCCCTCAGTTTTTTTCCCTCAGTTCCGCGCGTCTCCTCAGCGGCGTGTGCCGTATTTGTTTGTGTGGTGCGGCAGCTTCACTCAGTCGTGTTTATTTTTCCATTACAGCCGAACGGCGGCCAAAAAGCTGTGACGGCTCCTTTCCTGAGGGGAACGGCAGCAATCTCTCCGCCAGCGAGTGTGTCGGAGTGATACAGCTCGGTGTTCTTTTACGACTGCGGCTTGATAGAGAGAGAAAAAAAAACTATCAACACAGGAAAGCACAAGGGTGACGAGGCGAGGCAGCGCGTGTGTCTGAGGGATGTTCAGAAGAAACACGGTGATATACGTGTTATCTGCTAGGCTGGGATTAGTGCTGCGTGCGTGTGTGTGTGTGTGTGCGCGTGTGTGTGGGGCTGATGAGTGACGGCTCAGTGTGAGTTTCATCATGGGAAGGATGGAAATGTCATTTTTGTGCTTGTTGTTTGTGCAGCTTCACTGGAGAATCACGCTTTTTAACGCTGGACTCATTCGGGAGTCGTTCAGCACGAAGTCAGCCGCGGCACAAAAGCAGCACAGAAAGCGATGATGTGGATTTGTTTGTGTGTTTTATTTCAGTGTGTTGATTAGTGTATTAATGCTGTAAGAAACTTTCAGTATAAAACAGCAGCTCCGTCCTCCTGGACCTCCGTCTTCTCACTGTCTGTTTGTTTCCCCTAAATATCTGTTTATACTGGTTGCTGCGGTTACTGTATGATGAGCGCTGATATAATAACCTAACACACACTCCTGTCAGCCAATCAGCATCCAGCAGCTGCCCGGGTCTTGGAACACACAGGCGGTGCAGTGAGTCTTTAAAAATACAGCATGTCCTTCACAAGTTCCATGAAAGATTGAATAAGGTGCCAAACAAAAGGAGATTAAAGTGTGTGTGTGTGTGTGTTGGAGAGAGAGAGAGAGATGGAATATACCAGTCCCTTTCTCCCGTCTGTCAGGATGAAACAAGAGAAAATAATAAAGTGTCCTAGATTTGGGAGAATGACGTGTGTGTGTGTGTGTGTGTGTGTGTGTGTGTGTGTGTGTGTGTGTGTGTGTGTGTGTGTGTGTGAGTGTGAGAGAGAAATAATTTAAAGTCTTTGTATGTATTGCTGTTGTAAGGGATGGTGAGGAGAAACTGCACGTGTGTAAAAGGTCTATTAAACACACACCTTTAGTAGTGTGTGTGTGTGTGTGTGTGTGTGTGAAATCCTAACTCATGATGCCACTCCATAGGATCATGTGCCATGATCTGACATGTATAAATCATTTATTGTTATAATGATTTCTCTCTCTCTCTCTCTCTCTCTCTCTCTCTCTCTCTCTCTCTCTCTCTCTCTCTGTGTGTGTGTGTGTGTGTGTGTGTGTGTGTGTGTGTGTGTGTGTGTGTGTGTGTGTGTGTAGGAAACATCAACAACTGCTCACTGAATTATTATTTCTTCCTCCTGGCTGGGATTCAGGGCATCACACTCCTCGTCTTCCTCATCGTCTCGGTCAAATATGATAGGCAGAAATCCAAAGTGAACCACAGGTCCTCGTTCAACTCCTGACACCCCCCCCCCACACACACACACACCCCCACACACACCCACAAACCCATCCACACACACACACACACACACACACACACACTGCGGATTTCCCAGCATGCCTTAGCAGAACCCTGTCACACTACCCACCTGCAGTTATTTATATATTTAACGTTCGGATCTTCAGTCGTTCAGTAAAGAGAATCACGTCCAACTGACTGGAGATCAGATTTATAATGTATGAGTTTGGGGCTTCTGTGTTTCCTCTGTTTAACATCAACAGAGTAACAGATCCTGGGGCAGTCTCAGGACCGGAGAGCCGTAATGTGTCCTGCGCCTCAGCAGCAGAGCTACAAATCAAAGCCCGTCTTTCTGCTTCAGACGCTAAATATTCTCATTTAAATAAAAAAAAAAAAAAAAAACTCTTTAAAATAGCAAACAAAAAAAAAACAAACAAAAATCCGCATCACTTTGTAGAAACCGAAATGAAAAATTTCTGATGATGATGAAGGTGAACGTTCCTTCGTCAGTTTGTAAACTGCTCACTGCTCTGTAAACAAAGATGGCCGCCTTTTATAGCTACGTTCGCTCCGGTGTTAAATTAACGAAGGACGTTTCAGACTTTTTTTTTAAATGTCTCTTGCCAGTCTGTTTGTGTCCGGTGTTAATCTGGACATCTGATTTTTATTATTTTTGAATATAAATATATAAAATAAACCGTGTGTAAGATTTAGCACTTATCCACATGACCATGGGAGGATGAGGTGTGAAAGCGTGTGTGACGTTACACAGTAGTGTGTCTTCAGTACTGCACTAGTTCAGCACTCAGCACTCAGCACTCAGCACTGCACCTGATTGGCTCCTCCGGGCCGTGTGTTAGCGAGGATTCAGCGTGTTCCTCTGGACAAATCACTGACTGACTGTTGACACTTTTGTCTTTGACCTATTTCGTGTTTGCACTTTTTTATGGTGGTGTTTTTAAGGCATTTGGAGTTGATGTTAAGAATGTTTTTGTTTTCTTTATTTCCTCTGTGTGACTGACGTCTCGCTTCTCTCAACATCCTGCTGCAGAAATAAACCATGTATTTCTCAATCGGCTCGTTTCTTGTCTTTCTTTAACACTAAAGAGCGCTCTCTTTCTTCCACTCTTCCCTCTCTCCCTCTCTCTCTCTCTGTCTCTCGTCCTCTCTCTCTCGCTTTCTCCCACTATCCCCTCTCTCTCTGTCTCTCATCGTCTCTCTCTTTCTTTCTCCCACTCTCCCCTCTCTCTCTGTCTCTCGTCCTCTCTCTCTCGCTTTCTCCCACTATCCCCTCTCTCTCTGTCTCTCATCGTCTCTCTCTTTCTTTCTCCCACTCTCCCCTCTCTCTCTGTCTCTCGTCCTCTCTCTCTCGCTTTCTCCCACTCTCCCCTCTCTCTCTGTCTCTCATCGTCTCTCTCTTTCTTTCTTTCTCCCACTCCCCCCCTCGCTCTCTCTCCCCCACCCAACCCCCCACCCCTGATTAGGATGCTTATCCGTCTGATTTTATCAGCAGTGAAATCATCTCTGTGTGTAACAAGTCAGACAACAAACTACTTCATGAACACGAGACATGCTTCCTCTTTTTTCCAAAGCTGTGTAGTAGCTTGTTGCTCATGTTACTGATATTATTATTATTAAGTTAATAATTACTGACATTAACCCCTGCAGGTTTCTATACAACTGGTTTACTGATTTCTACATTTATAATGACTGATATTTGTTTTTTTTTCAGTCAGAAGTAAGTTGTCTTCGACTCATTGTGGTGTATTAGTCTGAGGAAAAAGAAAGTGTGTGTGTGTGTGTGAGAGAGATGGGGAGAAAGATGAAAGATTTATTAGTGTCCGTGTTGATTTTACTTCCATCTAACGCACGCACTAATGTAGTAGAGACCATTGTTTAACGTATCTTAAATAGTGGGCGGAGTTAATGTTAATGTCACACCAATATGACTGAGGGACATTATTACATAAACGTTTCTTATAAGAGTTTTTGAAAACAAGGAGGACTGAATTTTGTGCTTGTAATAAACCAGGCTTTGGCTTCTTACATCAGTCAATTCAATAATAAATAAATTCTATAAAACTCTCTATAAATAAAATGGATCTCTGGGATGAAATAAAACTTTAGTGCTTGGGCCCCTAATGTAAGGCCCCTAATACGTCGCTTCTAACATCTGCGAGTTCCAACCTGATGAACGTTTCCTACACGAGGCCTCAGACGCGTTTCCTAATCACAGACCTCATTAACACGCGTCTGCACGGCGGCGTCAGAAACGTTTCCCCCGCAGGACATCTGTATGTTCGGTTCAGGAGGCGAGTCGAGAGAAGGTGAGAAAAAAAGTTTGTGAAACTCTATAAAGAGAGAAAATCATTTAGCGTTGTGCAGTGTGGTGAGACGGCCTCTCGCTTCTCCACCGCCGCAAAGATGAAATCAAAAGAGGAACATGACGGTGCGTTAATTACAAGCCGACTGCCATCCATCTTCCCCTCGCTCTTTGTGACAGTAAAATTTCTCCGTCCTTCACACTTCACGAGCCGCGTGTCGTGATTCGCTGCCTGCACAGAAACACACGCTCCCTCCGTATCAGGCCCGGCGCCGAGAGTCACCACGGAGACGGAGAGAAAGAAAACAGTCATCTATCAGGCTGCTGCGTGCGAGGAAGACAGGAGGCTAGTCGTGACAGAGAGAAAGTTTGCTGGACGGGAAGTTGGAGAGTTTGGAACGGACCGAGCCGGAGAGCTCTGATGGACTCGACACACAAGCAGCAGTAATGGATGGAGGCGTGTCTGTAATCACACCGACAATCTCTGGACGAGAGAGGGAGAAAAGAAAGGAGTGTAAACACACACGCAGACGGAAACGAGTCTCTCAAAGAGAAACGGCGAATCGGTCAATAAGAGCCTCATTCGCCTCACACACACACACACACACACACACACACGAGCTTTAGTTCTGCACTAAACCCTGAATCAGAGGAACAGTGTTGATTCCATTTATTCTAGATATCAAACAGTTTTTTTCTCTAAACGTCAAAAGTGAAGCTGAACTCGTATCTAAGACGCAACAGAGAAGAGAAACTTCTTTATAAAGGAACATCAGAACGCACTGAAGCTCATTCGACTCCAAAGTGGAAGCAGATCAGCTTCATTCATCGCCGCTGTTTCAGATATTATTACACGTTTAATTCAACTTTTATTAGCATCCATAAAAGCAAACTTGGTGCACAAACAAGAGGGAATGATTTCCTTTATCTCTCTTTTAGACGAGGCACAAATGAGTCTTACAGACGATACGTTTCGCTGTAATAAAGAGCGAACTGATGGATGTGGCTTTATTACGTATTAAATGTTTAAAAAAAAGCTGCAGATTCTTCACTTTAATGCTCTTTAGTTAACATTCAAAACAGAAAAATACCCGACGCTGAACACATGCAGAGCTTCATGGTTAGAAATCAGCTTTGCTTTCACTTACACACTGCAATCTGATTGGTGCTTGTGTGTTATGATGTAATAACACTTTCACTTACACACTGCAATCTGATTGGTGCTTGTGTGTTATGATGTAATAACACTTTCACTTACACACCGCAATCTGATTGGTGCTTGTGTGTTATGATGTAATAACGCTTTCACTTACACACCGCAATCTGATTGGTGCTTGTGTGTTATGATGTAATAACACTTTCATGTCGCACTCTTTCTTATGAAAATACTTAAACGACATCATTTACTGCAATCTGAACAGTTTGAGGTATAAACTCAAACTAGTGTCAGTACCAGTACTATTAGTTCAAAGACACTGATGTTCAGTGATGTCACTTCCTGTCACCTCCAGGATTCGGGGCTACAAACATGAACCGTAGAAACGTTGTCTGTTGAAATACTATAAAAGTCATTAGTGTATTAACGATGATCATATTTTATAGCTTTAAGGGGAGATATTATAGATCATAACATGCTTACGATGAATCGTTAGCGCATTACGAAGACCGGGAGTGAATAACGAGTCCAGCTTTAGCTCGTTAACGCGAGTGATGTCTAATGTCTCCTGACCCGGTGTTAAAGGCTCGTCTCCGTCGACTCTCCTCTTCATAAACATAAAGACCGTTTCCGAACCGAAAACTAATAGGAACGTCACATTAATTGGTAGCAAAGAGGAAATATGACGCTCTTCCCCTAATGCCCAGGGAAATCCGGCGCAGGTTAATTAGACAAATGCTGGCATTTGTGTACTGAACACTTGCAATAATTCAGCTTGAGAGATTATCAGCAAAATGCCACATTAACATACAGCAGTGCTTTCATTAATTCACTCAAACAGCCAGAACAACGGGAGGGAAAAAAAAACCACAGAGTTTTTACTTCTTTAGAGTTCTGTCGCAACACACACACACACACACACACACGGGTAACACCTGAAGCCTACCGCTATTATAATCAGGACAAGGAGACCGACGCCTGACGACTAAAACAGTGTAATTCAAGTGATGTGTAGCGGAATCAGGACGTAGCAGGACGCCAGACGCCGTGGACGAAAGATACGTAAACGCCGTTTATTCCAAACACAGAGCAAGAGGATGAATCCAAAACAGCAGGCAAACTCAAGGTCTGTAAATCCAGGCACAGAAATCAATAACCAGAAGTCAGAAAATGTCAAAAAAAAACCATAAAAGTGAGAACAAAAATTGGTAAGAATCCAGAGAACTGAAAGAGGTCAAGCACAGAGACAATATAATGGGTAGAAAGCGTCAGAGTAAACTGGCAATACTTCATGTTGTGTGTCAACGTGTACACGGTTTAAATGTCCAGAAAACCCGGACGTTTCTTAATATTGCCATTATGGTTCCCTCTAGTGGACCGGAGGAGGAATAGCGAGGTGCGTCCGCTATTCCGGTCAGGCGTCGAGTCATGACGAATCAATTATTCACACCAAATGATCACAGAACAATGTGGTGTAACAGATGAGTCGACTCTCTAAAGTCCGGAGTCGCCACAGCGTCTCAACGTGCCGTCCCTTTTCCGTACGACGACAGACAGCAAGACAAATACAGACTTGAAAATTCTCCCTTCACAGATAATCACATACAGAACAAGTGTGATTGAAGAACGAGTATGTGAGCTGCTTGGCACAGAGAGCCACAGAGAGTCAGTTCTGAGAACGAACGAGACGTGTGTAGCGTACGGGGGGATAAATGGACAGGAAGTCTTCTACAGTGAAGTACATACACACTCCATGCTGAAGGTGGACAGATTGAGACTTTAAAGCTAATGAAAATATCAAATCTTGCTCATCGCTTTAAAGAAATTAATAATGAATCTTCTGAGAAATCAGTCGTTGTTTTCCAGAGTCGAAGCAGCTGAACCTGAAGTACTGAACTACTGAACTACTGACTCAGTGTGTGTTCACCATCCGTGTGGAAGAAAGTCTGGTTCTTCAGGCAGAGGAGATCGTGCGAGATGAACCCGGTCTGCTTCTCAGGCGTTCCTCAAGTAAGACCACTGAAGAATCAGGAGACTAAGAACCAGGGGCTAATAAAGGAGTTCATCATGTGTTCGAACACAACCTGAACACTCTGGAGTCTAAACATAGGGCAGAAACATAGGGCAGAACACAACCTGAACACTCTGGAGTCTAAACATAGGGCAGAACACAACCTGAACACTCTGGAGTCTAAACATAGGGCAGAACACAACCTGAACACTCTGGTTCTACACTGGTTATTCCTATGACTGTTATGACAGGGTTCCAGACCTTCACTACATTTTCTCAATGTTCAGGTGATGTTGTGTTTTTTTTACACTTGGTACTTCAACACTTGTTCTAACACTCTGTTTCCCACCACCACCACCACCACCACCACCTCTTTTCATGCCAGGCTCCACATCTCTAGCAGTTTTGGGCTTGTCCTTGGTTAACTGTTCAGCTTCCTGCTGTTTTGCTCCAATGATGCCGGATTTATAATTGATTTAAATTAGCTTTGGAATTTTTTTCTTTGGCCTTTTTTTTTTTTGCATTATGAAAATTGTCCCGGTCACAAATGATTAAATTAGAGCAGAGATGAATTTTTTTGTCACTATCTGGCTGGAAACAGCTTGTGTCAGATGCTTGGAGCAATGGAAGCGTTTGCATACCAAAGATTTGGGGAATAAAATTGGGTTTAAACGGGACGTCGAGGGGAAAAATGGAATAATTTAGTTTGCTGAGGTGGAAGATGAGGTGAATACTGTGTTTATATTTTCTACACAGCAACAGTTTTAACTCCTCAGATGCCGGGTTTGGTGTTTGTGCTTTGTCGAGAACGACACGAACTCCGACGGATCGTGTACGAGCTGAAAGAAGGAGATGCAGAAGGACATCCAGTCTGTCAAAACAATTCTGTGTGCACTTTATTTACAGTGGTACAGTATGCTTTAATATTACACTCATTTGTGTGTGTGTGTGTGTGTGTGTGTGTGTGTGTGTGTGTGTGGAGCATCTGCAAGCTTGGCAATGCTGTTCTCTCTTTTTTTTTATCTAGAAAATGATAAAATAAATTTGTTTATAAATGCAGAGGATTAAGGAACAAAGTGAAGGGCAATAAATGAACAATAAATGAACAATAAATGAACAATTAATGAACAATAAGTGAAAGTCGGATGTTTGTGTTTCCGTTGATTTAAAAACTCTTTTGCCGCGAGTACCATGGCGTCAGGTAACAAGTCCTTTGGCAGCTGCCGTGTCGATCTGAGAGTCCGACAAATGCAGGAATGTCAGATTTAGTTTTTTCTGGATCTCAGAGAGCTTGTGATGTTTCAGTGACTGACTCCTGGCTCTATGAAGAAGGCATAAGGGTGAGTTCTGCAGTTTAACACGTGCTGTCACGCCGCCGACTACGCCACGTCTTTTAAAACACTGTCGTTTAGCCGCTCCATGTAGTTCTGCAGCTCTTTGGACTCTCCCATGTCCACGTCCTGACACACCCACTTTATTTCCTCGATCGGCTCCTCTGAATCGGTCTCACTGGCTGGAATAGTGGTGAACGTGGAGAATTTTACTCTCTTCCTCTTGGTGGTGGGCGAATCTCCTTTGCCGTCTTTCGCACCGTTGTTCTCGGCTCCTCGGTGCTCCGGCCGCTCGTGGCCGTTCTTTTGTAAGGACCCGCCGTTGAGCAGGAGGCTTCCTTCCTCCAGCCCGCCGATGCTGGAGTCCATGATCGTGATTTGCTCGTCTGTTTGAGGCGACAGGCTCACGTGACTCTCCAGAAGCTCTGCCTCGTTTCCCAGCCACACCCAGTCATGTGCATGGTTCAGACTCTCCTGTCCTTCGATGCTCATCTCCTTATGGCGATATTTCAGCGCGTAGGAAATGCAGTTAATAAGAAAGACCAAGATAGCCAGACAGAAGACTCCTAACAAGGCGTACATCCCTATTTCTAGGTCCGAAAGTCCTCGATTGTTCTGAATCAAGTCATCGTCATAGACACTGTGTCCTCGAGGAAGGTCCACTTGTGCCGGGAAATCGGAGAAATCGATAGGAAGGTTGGATATCTGGCTGCCGTCTTTGGAGAATTTTTCTCCCTTAGTTCTCCGGATGATTTCTGTTTTGGTTGTGGTGGTGATTCTCCTCATTGCTCCGTCTTCGTCCATGTTGGAAATGGAGCTGTAGAAGTAATGGCCCTCCATCCCGGTTCGGTCGGGTAAGTTCAGGTTCTGCCGGTGGTTCTCGTTGTCGTCTCCGTATTCAGGTTGCGAGACGCTCTCCGTGTGGCCGTATTTCACCCGGACGTGACAGTTTCCAGCAGCAAGCACGCTGCGGCGAGGTTTGAGTTTCTGACACGACTCATGGACGTTCATCTCCACACGCAGTAGTGGCCCCTGACCCTCGGCCTGAGCCGAGACTACGGGCCAGCGCCCGGTCGCGTCCTGATTCACACTCACCACCTCTTCGTCCAGAGAGGTCACCGTCAGCACAAAATGATCCGGTTGGTAAAGGTCCAGAGGGGCCATAGAGCCGTCACTGAACTGCAGCCAAGCACTGATCAGCGCCTCCTACAGGACAGACAGAGAAAAAGAACAAAATAATGAAAAAGAAGAAGAGGTCATCTGTGACTCAGTAACTGTACCTTACACTCACGTGCATAATGTTTCTGACATTTTGAGGAAAATTAATCAGATTATTTATTTTACTGCTTATCATCCCAGACTTCGTAATGCGCTAACGATGCATCGTAAGCATCTTATGATCTATAATATTACCCCCTTAAAGCTACATATCATCTATAACATTACAGAACTTCCTGAATTGATGCGAAGAAGAAATTGTTTCTCTGAAATTGTCTCACGGCTCTCGCTGTGTCTTATAAAGCAACTCGGAGCAAATCTGCATCGTAAACCGCTGACCCTTCTTACATATCCTGGATCTCCTCAGTAGGATCCACGTGGCTCTTTATCAGTGTGACATTTCAAGCAGCGTGAGGTTAAGCTCTGAGCTCTGAGCTCTGCTGGACTGAGCAGGAGAAGCTCGATTAAACCGCAGCCAGCCAATCAGAAAGCTCCATTATGGACACAGCCATGCAAACGGGGATTTGCCCACATACGAGGGTCTTAAGCTTCTCGCTCGCCGGGATAAGATATAAACGTTCCAGATCTGAGGCACTACAAATCCTCCGACACACAGAGGGAGATTTCTACCATCATCAACTCATCACCGCGCACACACACACACACACACACACACAGACACACACACACACACACACACACACACACACACACACACACAGAGAGACACCCGACGAAATGTGAACAGTTCTTCACAGAGAAACATATTTTGCAGAGAAAACATTCATAACCCTGTCATTATGAGCTCATAACCTGACTGAAAGTATTTATTAAAAAACAAAAGTTAATAATAAAAAATAGTCATTATGGTGTCATGACATTGTCATAAGGACTCATAAAAAATACATGTGTGTGTAAAAGGTAGTTTATAATTCATAATTGTGTCATTATGGTGTCATGACACAATTCATACTTTACTAAAGGACCAGAGGCGACATAAGAAGACATAAAGCTGTTATTACTAATGCTCCGGGTTATAACCAGGCCACTATGTCACAGTGTCACACAACAGTTTCATGTTATATTCACCAAGTAGCACGATGGAGTTCAGCAGTCACCATGTGTCACCTTTTTTCAGTTTCTATTAATCCCTTTATGACATTCTTATGACACATAATGACCAGAAGTCAGTCATCATGAAATTAAAAACAGTGAAGTCAGTCATAGGGTGTCATAGGGCCAACATATGTCATCATTAATCTATGTCAACTTCACATGAGAACTGAACAAAGTAGTCACTTTCTGATGCTTCTTGGAATAAAACTTTATAATGACTCATGTAGTTTTATGTCAGTTGTTGTGTTAAGTATCTTTATGAACGTCAATCTTAGGTAAGTTACTCACCATACAACCTGAACAGAATGATTAACTGTCACATTGTTAACTCTGAATCCTTAAAACTGATATATAGTCTTATATTTGGACTGTACATATGCAATATACGGTCATAACGCATTATAAATGCTGACGTAAAGACACTGAAGGTTATAACGCTGACACTGACTTCATTGCATTTATTATATATGTTGTACAGTATATCAGAGATAATCATCTCGTAAATTAAGCGTGTTTCTTATTTCTGTTTATAGCTGTTTATGAATACTTTATGAATGCAACGTCATGACTCAATAATAAAACTGACTTCTGAACTTTTTGTGTGAGATTGGATTTCTTCACTTATTGAAATGAATAGAAATGTAAACGAATAGAAAATATCTGTTTGTGAAAGAAATCTCTGCATTCATACGCCGTCAGCGCCGTCTTGACTAATGCGCGGGGTGTTAAATAGACGCCGTTACGCCGGCTTTAGAAACGTGTAATAAGTGTTCTGAGGCGCACATTCATCCTGAGTGAATGGGGAAAAGTCTAAAAAGCACTGAGGTGGTGTGAAATAGTGGTGTGTGGTGCTGATTATGAGCGTCAAGGTGACAATAATTAACCCACTTTCCACCTCTAAAGCCCTTAAATAGACCTTAATTACGCTTGACTGGGGTTACTACGGTAACCAGAGCAAGCAGTAATTCCACAGGAACGCATCACAACCGCGGAACAAATGGGATATTGAAGTGAAAAAGATCGGCTGGTGAGCGAGCACTGAAAAGAGCGCCGTGTGTGTGTGTGTGTGTGTGTGTGTGTGTGTGTGTGTGTAAATGGGAAGTTTTTTACGTTGAGTGTGTGAAAGTGACGGTGAAGAGGTGCACACTGGGAGGTCTGAGTGTGCCGTGATGTTTCCCGCTCTGAAGAGGTGCCGTGTAATTGGCTTAATTTAAAGTGTGAGTGTTGAGCGTGTGACTGACAGCTGAACGGCGTTTAAAGGCAGTGAGTCAGGAATAAAAAGCGCTCCTCCTTTCCTCCGAATGCAGTCAATCAGAGTTTTCCTCTAACCGCGTCGTGACAGTGACACACTGTAAGAGTTCATTAACCGGTCCTAATACCTGACATTAGCTCTGTCACGGTCATGAAGGTGTCACCACACTGAGTTCAATACAATTAACATATATATCATTAGGAACAAGTCGTGTTTATAAACAAATTAGAACCGGTAACAAGAAACATCAGTGATTTTTCAGAGTTGTTGCTATAAGTGTTCATAACACTGTCATAAGTATTTATAGACCTGATTAAGCAGAATTAAGAAGAGTAACTCTGACATCATGCACTCAAGACACAAGCATGACACCAATAAGTAGTAATAGTGCTACAGTAATGGTGTCATGACGCTGTTATAAATGTTTATTAACAGTTCATAAGAAGAAACATATAAATTTTAGGGTCAAAGACAACATCAAAGACAAGTCTGTAAATATGGCATGAGAAATAGGAAAACTAACATTAAGGTCAGAGAGAAGTAAGATCATACATAACCCTGTCATGATGGTGTTATAAAGCCTGGTGTGTTTCTAAACAATTTCTAAGGAGAAATAAAAAATGTAATGAAGTGTTTAGAAATGATTCTCTGTTTTGCAGCAAGTATCAGAACAGGATCAGGCTGAAGACATTTATCTTAATAATGCTGTATGTGTGTACGTGTGTGTGTGTGTCTGTGTGTCTGTGTGTTTGTGCGTGTGTGTCTGTGTGTCTGTGTGTTTGTGTGTATGTGTATCTGTGTGTGTGTCTGTGTGTGAGTGTGTGTCTGTGTGTCTGTGTGTGAGTGTGTGTGTGTCTGTGTGTGTGTGAAAGTGTGTGTGTGTCTGTGTGTGTGTGTGTCTGTGTGTGTGTGAGAGTGTGTCTGTGTGCGTGTGTGTGAGTGTGTGTGTGTGTGTGTCTGTGTGTGTGTGAAAGTGTGTGTGTGTGTCTGTGTGTGTATGTGTGTCTGTGTGTGTGTGAGAGTGTGTGTCTGTGTGTGAGAGTGTGTGTGTGTGTCTGTGGGTGTGTGAGTGTGTGTGTGTGTGTCACCTGTTTGGGTGTGTTGAGTACTTCCTGTGTGGTTGCCGTGGCACTGATAGCCTGGTTACTTCCTGCACTGAGCTGTAGGCGGAGCGCGAGGCCGCTCACCAACTGCAGGCCCAGTTCAGTGATGCTGACTCGCTCGTCTACAACAGACACCGATTTCTCCGCCAGGATGGAGTCCGAGAGAGGAGAGAGGACCTGAACACACACACACACACACACACACACACACACACACACAGTTAATAAACGCAGCTCGTTTAGGTTTAGAGAAGCTGCATATTTAGCACACTGACGACGTGAAGATAAATCTAATCCACACTCGATGAACTCGAACAGAATGAGAAATCGATCCTGAGTTGGTTTGGTTTTGTATCTTTTATCTGACTCTCCACATGGATTTCGGACACACTCGACATGAGAACACGAGCTGTAGTGACTCGGCTGATCTGCTTTGATGAGGTTTGCTGGATTTAGAGCTTAAATCTTCATCACTTCTGGACTCTGGGAGTAAATTCTTTCTGCTTAAGGAATAAAAGCCTCTTCACCCGTGCACAGTGTTTAAGGCTATTTTAATCCAGCTGACAGACTTTACACAGTCTGTACTTCATCCCTCCTCGTCCCCGATCGTGTTCTGCTGTAAGTCAGTGATGATTAGCTGTAATCTGAACACCGTCACTGTAATAAACTTCTGCTCAGTTCTACAGGATGATCATAGGATGAGCTTGGGGTAGGTTACAATCACATAACCATCACCTGACTATCACATGACCATCACATGACCTTCACATGACCATCAGATGACCTTCACATAGAGAGAGAGAGAGAGAGAGAGAGCGAGAGAGAGAGAAAGAGAGAGAGAGGGGGGAGACAGACAGACAGACAGACAGACAGACAGCGGGTACCTGGATGCTGGTCATTCCCGTGCTCACTCCCTCCAGCAGACGTCCATCTTGTACACGAGCGATTCGAGGATCCTCCACTTTCAGGAAGTCCCACACCAGCCCTGTGATGTCCATCTGCCAATCAGAGCCAAGCATGTAGGTCAGCTGATTTCGGACCTCGGCTGATTCGGCGACAAAGTGAGTAAGAATGCGTATGATAGCCCTCTGATACTGCAGGGTGCAGGTCCTTCCTCTCCGCTCCTCATCATCCTCATCATCACTGTCTCGCACCGACCTGACAACAACAATAACAACAACATTAAATACAACACCAACAACAACATTATATACAACAACAACAACATTAAATACAACAACAACAACATTATATACAACAACAACAACAATATATACAACAACAACAACATTATATACAACAACAACAACAATATATACAACAACAACAACATTAAATACAACAAAAACTTTAAATAAAATAACTACAACATTAAATACAACAATAACAACACACATTACATGTGTGACTAAATATCTACTTCCTAATTCTGTGTGTGATTTTTGACTGGTTAAAGTAGAACACACACACACACACACACACACACACACACACACACACACACACACACACACACGCGCACGCACAGAGCTGTCACACCCACCTCCATTAAGTTTGATGAGTCCCTACATCTAATGATGGGAGGACAATTAGACTAATCATTTCACATTAACGTATTAAAACAGAGCTGGATTAACAGCAGGAGCTGTCACACACACTGTCTGTCACACAACACAACAACAGCATTCATCCTCAGTGAGAGAGAGAGAGAGAGAGAGAGAGAGAGAGAGAGAGAAAGACAGGTGGGGGTGTATGTGAGACAGACTCAGATAGATAGATAGATAGATAGATAGATAGATAGATAGATAGATAGATAGATAGATAGATAGATAGATAGATAGATAGGTGTGAACACTCACTCAGGTATAAACACTCAGGTATAAACACTCACTCAGGTATAAACACTCAGGTATAAACACTCACTCAGGTATAAACACTCACTCAGGTATAAACACTCACTCAGGTATAAACACTCAGGTATAAACACTCACTCAGGTATAAACACTCAGGTATAAACACTCACTCAGGTATAAACACTCAGGTATAAACACTCACTCAGGTATAAACACTCAGGTATAAACACTCACTCAGGTATAAACACTCAGGTATAAACACTCAGGTATAAACACTCAGGTATAAACACTCAGGTATAAACACTCAGGTATAAACACTCACTCAGGTATAAACACTCACTCAGGTATAAACACTCAGGTATAAACACTCATGTGTGAACACTCACTCAGGTATAAACACTCAGGTATAAACACTCAGGTATAAACACTCATGTGTGAACACTCACTCAGGTATAAACACTCAGGTATAAACACTCAGGTATAAACACTCAGGTATAAACATTCACTCAGGTATAAACACTCAGGTATAAACACTCACTCAGGTATAAACACTCAGGTATAAACACTCAGGTATAAACACTCACTCAGGTATAAACACTCAGGTATAAACACTCACTCAGGTATAAACATTCACTCAGGTATAAACACTCAGGTATAAACACTCACTCAGGTATAAACACTCACTCAGGTATAAACACTCAGGTATAAACATTCACTCAGGTATAAACACTCAGGTATAAACACTCACTCAGGTATAAACATTCACTCAGGTATAAACACTCAGGTATAAACACTCAGGTTTAAACACTCATGAGTGCGGTGTGCTGTGGGGCTGAAGGTGAGGGAGCGGGGGTTTTACTCCTCAAGTGAACAGAACAACACAACACTAACACTTCACTAACACCCTCTTAACGCTGTAGTGTTTATATCGCAGCTAGCTGATGATGTGATGAGTCCAGATATCAGGACACACTTCACTGGTGTTTCATCCTGGATCAGTGTAGATACGTTTTGTTATCTGAAGCATGCACAGAACGGAAAAATAAATAATCAAGCACTGTTTTTTTATCTCCCTTAATATTAATACAGGGTTTTGTGCCCGAGACGACACCGACTCTGTCTTACACACCACGGAGTCAGGAGTCAGCGCTAGCTCGCATTCACACGGCCTCGACGGAGACGAGAAAAAAAACAGTAAATTCGTCTCTTAAGAGCAGAAGCAGCAGAATTAAACACGCAGTGAAAGAGACAGCGTGCCTCAGGGAGCCGTGCTACAATCTCGTTCAGTCACAAACGCTTTCACAGCGTGTCATTTCCACATAAGCCGACCCTTCAGGGAGCTCCGTCTAGAGAGCAAAGTCGCTGCTGTGAGGGGAAAAAACCAGATCACTAGAAAGACAAGCATCTACTGCAGGAGACAAGCTGGGAATATCGGCACAAAGTTTAGAGAGAAAACGACGAGAAAGAGAGAGAGAGAGAAGTCCGGGAGACGAAAGGGAAAGTTTTGTGTTGCTGGATTAAAGAGGACGTTGTCATGGTAACGTCAGCCCTGAATGAATACTGATCAACAGATTGGTTTAGAACGAGATCCAGAAGAAAAGATATCAGATGGGAAATCAGACACACACACACACACACACACACACACACACACACACACACACACACACACACACACACACACACACACACATACACACACACATACACACATACACATACACATACACACATACACACACTCACACTCACACATACACACACTCACACATACACACACACATACACACACACATACACATACACACATACACACACTCACACACATACACACACTCACACATACACACACATACATACACAAACACACACACACACATACACACACATACACACACACACACATACACACACACGCACACACATACACACACACACACACACACACACACACACACATACACACACACGCACACACATACACACATACACATATAAACCTGCAGCTCCACCTGTTACAAAGCACTGACACTGGAGACTCCTTCTTTAACATGTCTGTTGCTATAGAAACAAGAGCATTAATATGAACATAAAACCTGTGATATCTAGCTGCTGTTATAGAAAACTAATCAACACCTTCTGACCAATCAGCATGCAGAATTCCGCAGCTCTGTGGTAAAAATAAAGTAAAAATAAAGTTTATTTAATTAATTAATTATTTTTTAATTACATAACAAAAGTTTAAAAAAATTAATTATTGTTTTCAAATGATTTTGAATCTTTTAAAAAATAATTGAAAAAAATTAATAGATTTTTTTTATTTAATCAAATAATGAAATAAAAAAAGAACTCTGCAACAAAGGCTCAGAGAGACGGAAGGACAATGAGACGAGGCTTCAGTGATCACTCGCATAATGAGATTTTCTCTACAGAAGATGAACAGATGATGTAACGTTATGCGGTCGGTTTCATCGTTCTCTGATATTTATCTCATTTCTGAATGAAGTGAATTGATGAAGGTGGGGAAGTAAAAAATCCTCAGGCAGTGTGTTTGCTCTCTAACTGGTATGATCATGGGATTTACCTCATTCTAACCCTTTATATTCCTCTTACAACACAGGAAGAATGTGTGTGTGTGTGTGTGGTGTGTGTGTGTGTGTGTGTGTGTGTGTGTACGTTTAATTAAACTACTCTACACAAACACCATTGCGAGGCTCCACTGGGGTTTGAAGCAATCACAAATCTAATCAGTTCTTAATCAGATGCAGCAATCAGGACAGAACCCACGCTGCCATCTCAGCGCAATCGCTCCGCTTCACTCGTCCTCCCGCTCCTTCGCTCATGTACGCACGTTTGGCTGAGCTTTACGGCCCGTCGTGTCACGTCGTGTCAGATCCTGATTTTCTCTGAGGAACTGCGATGGCATTTAGCCGCCTGTTTACACTCCGGGGAGGTGAAGGTCAGAAACCTGAATCAGGGGTTTGGGAATTCTTCATGCTATATAGCACACACACACACACACACACATACACACACGCATACACACAAACACACACACATACACACACATACATACACACATACACACACCACACACAAACACATACACACACACACACATACATACACACACACATACACACACCACACACATACACACACACATACATACACACACATACACACACACACAAATGCACACACACATACACACACCACACACACACATACATACACAAACCACACACATACAAACAGACACACATACATACACACACACACACAGACACACATACACACACCACACACATACATACCACACACACACACTCACAGCTCGTGTTTAAGAATAAACAGACTCTGGAGTTACTGCCTGGAGTCAATATATTGATTTCTTTCAGCAATCAAGTGAGAAAACTGGATTAAAATCACTCAGTCATGTGACCCAGCAGGCAGGTTACATGTTAGCAAAGAGGCTACAGACGCTCGGCTAAACTCGTTATCATCGACAGAAACTGAGACGTTTTTGTTTAATGTTGTTGTTTGTCGCTTTCACCGTGTGATTTCTCAATCATTGACATCTTCTCGTACGGATTCCTTCGCTGTATCTCCACGTCTCAGCTACAATATCTTCTACAACATCAACAAGTAACACTGCTGTTTATTCACCTGACCTCACCTGACATTACAGCTTTTTATCTTTCATTTGTTCCTGTTCGGTTTCAGCTGAATAAACGACCCGATTAAAGCCCTCACGCTCTCACCAGTGTGTGGATTAAAATATATTTACATATGCAAATGAGCGATTTGGAAACGTCTGTGCTTACTGCGCTTACTGCGCTTCAGATCTTTAGATCTTTAGTTATTTCTGGGTCTTGGTTCGTGTCTCAGTGGAAACCGATGATCAATGTTTTTGTAGATATTTGATTTTCTCAGATTTTTTTGTTTTGTACATACGAATGTAAATGAAGTCGAGTTGCTGATATAAATAAAGAACTCGACAATAAATCTACAAGCTGAAAGGAAACGTTGGAGCCTTTCATCAGAATTTAGAATCTTTAATTAGAGGTCATGTGAATCGTTAGTCATTTTCAGAAACAAGTGAAAGCTTGTGCGATTTTTATTTTCATCCGTTTCCAGATCCAATCAGCAGCTCTTCAGGACCATGATGCCTCTTAGTGTGTGTTAATGCACGTGTCCTTGGAAATGTTCCTGATTGTCTTTTCCAAGCGAATGTGAAGCCACTTCACTCTCTGTTTAATTAAAACACTGAAATCTATCCCTCCGTCTGTAGCAGCACTTCAGCGCTGCGGGCGACGCATCTGTTACACAACAGTTCTAACAAGTGGTGATGAATTCTACAACCGTCATGACGTGCGGTCATAATACACAACAGACAGGTAATAAAGACCTAAAGATGAGAGGAGAAGGAAAAGTGTATGAGTGTATGTGTGTGTATGTGTGTATGTGTGTGTATGTTTGTTTATGTGTTTGTATGTGTGTGTATGTGTGTGTATGCGTGTGCATGTGTGTGTGTGTGTATGCATATGTATGTGTGCATGTTCCTGTGTGTATATGTGTGTATGTATGTGTGTGTGTGTGTGTGTGCATGTGAATGCATGTGTTTATGTGTTTGTATGTGTGTATGTGTGTGTGCATGTGTATGTGTGTGAATGTGTGTGTATGTGTGTGTATGTACGTGTGTGTATGTGTGTGTGTGTGTGCGCATGTGTATATGTGTGTATGCGTGTGCATGTGTATGCTTGTGCATGTGAGTGTATGTGTGTGTATGTGTGTGTGTGTTGGTGTGTGTATGTGTGCACATGTGTATGCGTGTGTGTATGTGTTTATGTACGTGTATGCGTGTGCATGTGTATGCTTGTGCGTGTGATTGTATGTGTGTATGTGTATCAGTGTGTGTGCATGTGTATGCGTGTGCATGTGTATGCTTGTGCGTGTGAGTGTATGTGTATGTGTGTATGTGCTTATGTACGTGTATGCGTGTGCATGTGTATGCTTGTGCGTGTGAGTGTATGTGTGTATGTGTATGAGTGTGTGTGTGTGTGCATGTGTATGCATGTGTATGTGTGTGTGTATGTGTTTATGTACGTGTATGCGTGTGCATGTGTATGCTTGTGCGTGTGAGTGTATGTGTGTATGTGTGTGTGTGTATGTGTGCATGTGTACTGTATATGTGTGTATGTGTGTATGCTTGTGCATGTGAGTGTGTGTGTGTGTGTGTGTGCATGTGTATGCGTGTGTGTATGCATGTGTATGTGTGTGTATGCGTTTATGTACGTGTATGCGTGTGCATGTGTATGCTTGTGCGTGTGAGTGTATGTGTATGTGTGTGTGTGTGTGCATGTGTGTTTGTGTGTGAATGTGTGTGTATGTGTGTGTATGTACGTGTGTGTATGTGTGTGTGTGTGCGCATGTGTATATGTGTGTATGCGTGTGCATGTGTATGCTTGTGCATGTGAGTGTATGTGTGTGTATGTGTGTGTGTGTTGGTGTGTGTATGTGTGCACATGTGTATGCGTGTGTGTATGTGTTTATGTACGTGTATGCGTGTGCATGTGTATGCTTGTGCGTGTGATTGTATGTGTGTATGTGTATCAGTGTGTGTGCATGTGTATGCGTGTGCATGTGTATGCTTGTGCGTGTGAGTGTATGTGTATGTGTGTATGTGCTTATGTACGTGTATGCGTGTGCATGTGTATGCTTGTGCGTGTGAGTGTATGTGTGTATGTGTATGGGTGTGTGTGTGTGTGTGCATGTGTATGCATGTGTATGTGTGTGTGTATGTGTTTATGTACGTGTATGCGTGTGCATGTGTATGCTTGTGCGTGTGAGTGTATGTGTGTATGTGTGTGTGTGTATGTGTGCATGTGTACTGTATATGTGTGTATGTGTGTATGCTTGTGCATGTGAGTGTGTGTGTGTGTGTGTGTGTGTGTGCATGTGTATGCGTGTGTGTATGCATGTGTATGTGTGTGTATGTGTTTATGTACGTGTATGCGTGTGCATGTGTATGCTTGTGCGTGTGAGTGTATGTGTATGTGTGTTTGTGTGTATTTCTGTTAAAGAGATTTGTATTGTAAATGCCAGATTTGTGTGTATTTGTGTATTTAATGAAGAAACTCTTCCTCCTCCTGTTTTTTTTTCCCTCCTCCTGTTTTTTTTTTTTTGTTACTTAATAAAAACCCTGATCTGAATTTGAACACAAAGAGAATCATAAAAAACAATCTGATGTATTATGGCTGTGCTGCTGAAAGCTTGTGTAAGCCTCTTGATTTCTGTCCATTTGCTCTGAGCGCATGTGTGGAAAACTCCAGCAGAAATGAGACATGAACCCTGCTGTGTGTCGGGCCACTCGAGCGGCTGAGCCATGTTTTATTCTCCTTCCTCTTCATCTCGAATTTATTCGGCCTGCTGAGTTTCTGTACTCAGACTGCGGGGCTGCGCCTCTGCAATCCTGGTACAGCATTATTTATCTCTCTCTATTTCTCTACATCACACACACACACATACACACACACACACACACACACACCAAGGCCAAGAGGGAAATAACTACAAGCTACAAGTTTCTAGGCAAACAAGTTTCTAGGTAAGACGAGGAACGTGTTTGAATCAGATCTTGCAGTAAAATAATCCGATCTCTAGGTTACTTAGAGTTCACGTGTAGGTGTTTGTGTAACCGATGACAATGACGGTGATGAAGTGAGAGAAAATAAAGACTTCACGCTGTGCCGTTTAAACGTCCGCTCGTTTGGTAAACGTGGACGTGTGACACTGTAATGAGTCTGTCTGTGTTTCTGTCCTGTTTCTGTCTGCTGTCTTTCCCTGTGGCTAATTGTTTGCTCCGCCCACTCTTTCTTTTCCATGGACATTAATTGTACTCATTCATCTCCTCAGGTGTGTTGTCTTTGTCTCTGATTGTCTCTGCTTTGTCATTGGTTCCTGTCAGCTATATATACTCTGTTTGTTCACTTCCCTGGGGTTGGTCGTATGTTGGATGTTGGTGTGCCTGTTCCTGTTTCCTGTTAGCCCTGTTTGTTGCCTTGTTCTGTCTGCCTGTCTGTTCAGCTGCTTTCTTGTGTTTTGAATAATTAAACTAATCTGCATTTGGATCCTCACTCGCCTTTGTCCTGCATCGTGACAGACACTCCGCCGAGATCCAGGAGCTACAGTAGTTAAGAAAATCCTGGGATAAAAAGATTAGAGCGAAATCCATACATTTCTCTGAGGTGGTGTGAAGCCTGAACAAACCTAACAATGCTGTGACGTATAGATTACATTCTGTAAGAACAACAGCATTATAAGCAACAGCATTATGAGCCTTGTCACTGAGATTGGCGCTGATCGGGGGAGGGAGGGAGAGGGGGTTGGTTCATTGCTTTTGGCGCTCTCACTCACTCTCTGTGTAGAAAGTAATTTATCAGGTACATTAAACAGGAAAAGGTTTGTAGACACCGGACCATCGCGCTGAAAATATGACCTGTTGGCAAAAAGATAGAAACGTGGAAGCTTCTAGAACGTCTTCTTCTGCCTTCACTGGAACTACAAACACTGCTCCAGCATGATGAAGACTCTGTGCACAAAGCAAGCAAGCTCCATGAAGACCTGGTGTAGAGGTTAAGGTTGGAAATGTCCTGACTTCTGTGTGGAAGAAAGTCTGGTTCTTCAGACAGAGGAGATCGTGTGAGATGAACCCGGTCTGCTTCTGAGGCGTTCCTCAAGTAAGACCACTGAAGAATCAGGAGACTAAGAACCAGGGGCTAATAAAGGAGTTCATCATGTGTTCGAACACAACCTGAACACTCTGGAGTCTAAACATTGGGCAGAAACATTAGGCAGAACACAACCTGAACACTCTGGAGTCTAAACATAGGGCAGAAACATAGGGTAGAACATAACCTGAACACTCTGGAGTCTAAACGTAGGGCAGAAACATAGGGCAGAACACAACCTGAACACTCTGGAGTCTAAACATAGGGCAGAAACATTAGGCAGAACACAACCTGAACACTCTGGAGTCTAAACATAGGGCAGAACACAACCTGAACACTCTGGAGTCTAACATAGGGCAGAAACATAGGGCAGAACACAACCTGAACACTCTGGAGTCTAAACATAGGGCAGAAACATAGGGCAGAACACAACCTGAACACTCTGGAGTCTAAACATAGGGCAGAACACAACCTGAACACTCTGGAGTCTAAACGTAGGGCAGAAACATAGGGCAGAACACAACCTGAACACTCTGGAGTCTAAACATAGGGCAGAAACATAGGGTAGAACACAACCTGAACACTCTGGAGTCTAAACATAGGGCAGAAAATAATGTGCCATTCTGTTGTTGTTTATTTTCTGGAGCTATTTCTGCAGAAGACCTACACAAAATGTTCTACACTGGTTATTTATACGGTTATGACAGGGTTCCTGACCTTCACTACATCTTCTCCATGTTCAGGTGATGTCCTGACTAAACACCTTTGAGTCTCATGACCACCCATCAGGACCTGATCTGACAAATGCCTTCAGTCCAATCTTAGTAAGGCCTTTGGGTTCCAACCAAGCAGAACTTAGTTAACTTCTATAATCATCTGATCTCAGCTGTGACTCCTGCTTGGTTAGAATGAAAGTCTGGAGCAGGTCTTGAACCCTGATCTTCCGACCTTCAACCCAGTGCATTAACCACTTGTGAAATCCTTAGTGGAGGTGGAGAACTTCAGTCTATGACTCATACAATTCTGTTTGATGCTATGGGAGAGAAACATCTGAGGAAACGTAGCTCAGAATATGTTCCTCTGTGCTTAAATATGTATCACCACTGACCACTACTTCACCTGCTGTGTGCTGGATCTCACAGAACACAACCTGTCTCATTGCACCAGCAGTTGTGACGACACCTCGGGGTGTGTCAGTGCTCACCTTGGCGTGTTGGTTGTCGTGGGGATCCTCCAGCCTTTTACGGGGCTCAGCTCCGTGTCCGACACCTCGATGTGCAGCGGTAGGCGAGGGATCCACACGTTCATCTCCAGCTGGGCCGTAGCGAAGCTGTAGGTGAAGTTCACCAGCATCCGCACTCGGCCCTTCATCTCCTTACCGTTGACGTAGACGTAGTCGCACCGGTCTGACACCTGAGACACACACAGAAGGTTCCGTACATCTTAGGGAACATCAGATTAATATATTTATCACAGTCAGAGCGATAAAGCGATGCTAAGATAAAAAGAGACTGATTGAGGGAGTGATAAAGAGAGAGAAGGGCAACGGAAGCAACGAGCAGTGAAATCGCTAACGGATAAACTAACGGCTCGCGTCGGCTCCGTGGTCTTTAATTTAATTGTTACGATCGTGAACGTGAGTTGTTTTTGTTCTGAACGCTGACGTTAACTAACGCTAGAATCGAATCCGAACACATCAGTGCTGTTTGCGTTGTGTTTATTTTCTTTATGTCTTTGTGCCATGGTTCTGTTCGCTGAACATTATGTCTGACACACAAACCTCACTAAATCAAATACACACACTTTATCTTGTGAACAGATTCTTCTCATGAACCCAGAGAGATTAATCTGAAGACGAAACTCTTAAAGGTTTTATTTGTCCTGTGTGTTTACTAACAGACGTCGTCCCCCGCGGGTCCTCTGTAGTTACTGAGTAACAGGCGTTAGGATGAAAAGTGAAGGTCTGCACTTTCCCCTGAACGTCGCATCACTTCAGCACTGAATCTCACGTTTGATGATTAGAGGCTCATCTAGTGAGGATTAATGAGTGTGAGATCTGATGCTAACATCGTTCACGCTCCGTGTCACACGTTCTCTACGTTCTCTGATCCCCCTTATCTCCAGTGGTGCCAATAATTTATTTTGAGTTGTGTGTGTTTCTGAGTGGAGGCCAGTGGGGTTTTTTTCACACCAAATCTCCTGTGTGTGTGTGTGTGTGTGTGTGTGTGTGTGTGTGTGTGTGTGTGTGTGTGTATGTGTGTGTGTGTATGTGTGTATGTGTGTGTGTATGTGTATCTGTCTGTCTGTGTAAGTGGCTTTAAATCACAGCATTTATCCCACTTTGATCTCTCTACTCTTGATCAAAACGCACACACACTCACACACACACAAACACACACAAACACACACACTCTCTCTCTCTCTCTCTCTCTCTCTCTCTCTCTCTCTCTCTCTCTCTCTCTCTCTCTTTCTCTCTCATGAACACATCAAGGTGCTTTGAAGTACCTAAAGTATAGCCCTTGGCTGATTTGAATGCTCTCACACACACACACACACACACACACACACACACACACACACACACACACACACACACACACACACATAAACACACACACCGCTCAAGATCTCTAAATTCTTTCATGTAGTTGTATTTGAAATCTCATTCTGACAGATTTGGGGTTTAACTGAATCACTGAGTGATTAGACACCTGAGGTCACCTGAGTTTGTGGTCAAGGACATGCTTTAGAAGCACACCTCACACTCCTCACACACCTCACACTCCTCACACACCTCACACTCCTCACACACCTCACACTCCTCACACACCTCACACTCCTCACACACCTCACACTCCTCACACACCTCACACTCCTCACACACCTCACACTCCTCACACACCTCACACCCCTCACACACCTCACACACCTCACACTCCTCACACACCTCACACCCCTCACACACCTCACACTCCTCACACACCTCACACACCTCACACACCTCACACTCCTCACACACCTCACACTCCTCACACACCTCACACTCCTCACACACCTCACACTCCTCACACACCTCACACTCCTCACACACCTCACACTCCTCACACACCTCACACTCCTCACACACCTCACACTCCTCACACACCTCACACCCCTCACACACCTCACACACCTCACACTCCTCACACACCTCACACACCTCACACTCCTCACACACCTCACACTCCTCACACACCTCACACACCTCACACACCTCACACACCTCACACTCCTCACACACCTCACACACCTCACACTCCTCACACACCTCACACTCCTCACACACCTCACACACCTCACACTCCTCACACACCTCACACTCCTCACACACCTCACACTCCTCACACACCTCACACTCCTCACACTCCTCACACACCTCACACACCTCACACACCTCACACTCCTCACACACCTCACACTCCTCACACACCTCACACTCCTCACACACCTCACACACCTCACACACCTCACACTCCTCACACACCTCACACTCCTCACACACCTCACACTCCTCACACACCTCACACTCCTCACACACCTCACACACCTCACACACCTCACACTCCTCACACACCTCACACTCCTCACACACCTCACACTCCTCACACACCTCACACTCCTCACACTCCTCACACACCTCACACTCCTCACACACCTCACACTCCTAACACTCCTCACACACCTCACACTCCTCACACACCTCACACTCCTAACACTCCTCACACTCCTAACAGTCCTAACACTCCTCACACACCTCACACTCCTCACACTCCTAACACTCCTCACACACCTCAAACCTTACACACCTCACACTCCTCACACACCGCACACTCATTACACACCTCACACACCGCACACTCATTACACACCTCACACACCTCACACTCCTCATACACCTGTACTCTCCTCTTACATTCCTTACATACACTCCTCACACACACACCTTACACTCCTATCACTCCTCACACACCTCTTACACACACTCCTCACACACACCTTATGCTCCTCACAAACCTCACTCCTCACACATCTCACACTCCTTATACACCTCACACACCTCACACTCCTCACACTCATTACACACCTCACACTCCTCACACACCTCACACTCATTACACACCTCACACACCTCATACACCTCACACTCCTCACACACCTCACACTCATTACACACCTCACACACCTCACACACCTCATACACCTCACACTCCTCACACTCCTCACACTCCGCTCACACTCCTCACACACAGCTCACACTCCTGTACTCTCCTCTTACATTCCTTACACACACTCCTCACACTCCTCAAACTCCTCACACATCCCATAGTCCTCTTACACACCTCACGAGCCTCACACACACCTCTCGCAGCTCATGCACTCCTCACACTCCTCACACACCTCATGTCTTTCATAATTTCCTGGAACTATGAGATCTGTGATATTTTTTCATTTCTGTCCAAATAACAAGAACAAACAAATAGAAATCATGGCCTCATCACACTGATAATCCCTGTGTGTTTATCGACATCCTCATAAACACCTGTGAGCAGGTGTGTGTGTGTGTGTGTGTATGTGTGTCTGTGTGTGCGAATGTGTGTGTGGTCTATCCTACATTGCAGCTACTCTCAGATAATGAGTTCTGGTGATTACAGCAGGACGTCCACGCAGTGTGAGGACATGTTTCTCCTGTGACTTGTGCTTCTGTAGCTCGTCTGTAGCTGTTAAACACAGGGGCAGTAACGTAATTCTGTGTTTTTGTCTTGTTGTTATGGTAACACCGCTATCTTGACCCTGGCTGTAAAATGTATAAAACTTACTCGCTTCCAGCAAACTTCTGTCCACGCTGCTGCCGCTAATTACCTGATTGCTGTAGGAGCATAAAGAGAAATGGAGCGAGTGATTATATCATATTAAACCAGAGTCTAATAGTCAGTGGAGTATCCTGTGTGTGTGTGTGTGTGTGTGTGTGTGTGTGTGTGTGTGTGTGTGTGTGCAACAGCACTATAAAAGCTTAGAGTCAGAGAGCAGGCTGCAGTACGAATATAAAGACATCATGTTGTATTTATAGCCTGCAAGTGTCTCAGTGCTTTAGAGCTGTTAGACCTGAGAGATTGTGTGTGTGTGTGTGTGTGTGTGTGTGTGTGTGTGTGTGTGTGTGTGTGTGTTTTTCACTCCATCTGACTGATAGAGATGTCTGTCAGGGTCCTCGGCTCTTTTTTCCTCACCTACCTGCCTGTAAACGAGGCTTTTTGTTGCCTGCTAAGCAGATATTGAGTATGAAATCTTGTTCCAATCACAAACACTGCAGTCACACACACACACACACACACACACACACACACACGCTCTCACACACACACACACACACACACACACACACACACACACACACACACTCTCTCACACACACACACACACACACACACACACACACACACACACACACACACACACACACACACACACACACTCTCTCTCACACACACACACACACACACACACACACACAGTCAGGAAGCTCATTATTAATCATTGACATTAGGGGATGTAATCCGCGTGTCTAGAACAGCACACGTCCACATTAAGGTGTTAAATGAACCGGCTGTCACCGTCAGACAGAATTAATCAAGCACCTATCTGAGGAGGAGAGCGAGACAATATACTGAAAATGAATGGAGAGAAAGAGTGTTTGCAGTAGGAAAGGGAATCCCTTGTTTTTAAATCTGTTATTAAGATCACATCGTATTCATCAGACTCAGTATTGTGCTCCTGTACTCGTATCAGACAGCATGCGATGCTACGTGACACAGAACTCTATATAAATTTGTGTCGAATTCTACTTTTAAACCTCTTCCAGCGAAGACACAGATGTAATTAGATTGACGAACGTGAACGGAAGAAAGCTTTAGCTGAATGCGTGTTGTGAAGATATCACACGATGGGTCTCGACCCAAACCTGCGGAAAACCTGAGGAATCATTTTGAAGAGTTTTCGTGTTTATTTCTGCGATCGCAGACGAACGAAAACAGCAATTTGATCAAAGCAGACTGTGAGAAAAATCTGTGAGAATTGCAGCGGGAAGAATCCTGACATCTGCCGAGAATACGAGTGATAAAATATCGTAAACATAAAACCTAGCGTAAAAAGCGTGAGGAGGAGGAGATCGCTAGCAACATCTCACATCAGAAAGATCGGCCTAGCAGTGGAAGATCTCCATGTCTATTGTTCAGCTGATCCGCACCACAGACGTGAACCTATTCACTTCATCACGGTTTTAGAGACATCCACAACTATAGTTTTTACTGAACACAGAATAAATTAGCAAGAACGTTCTGCTCGGCTTCTGCTCTGTTTTTTAAAGTCGTTTCAAAACAAGAAGCTCTGACGCAGTGGCTGCTTTTAAAAATCCCATTTAACAAAACTATAATTAAACGTTCTCGTAAAATATCCTGAGTGTATAAACCCGTGTTTAGGAGACGCTCGTAATAGCTAATGCTCTTTCAAAGGCTATAGAACACACACACACACACACACACACACACACACACACACACACACACACACACACTACAACTACTCACTGTATTATTTTGGGCCTTTTTTCTTTCCAAAATTGTCATTTTTTAAAAAAGTTTTTCTACTCTGTTGTTTTTCTCAAAAAGGTTATACAATAGAATGTGAAAACTCATTATTAATTATTAATATTAAAAGTGTGATAAAAATAGTTAAATTTGTCCTACACATAAAACTGGAACAAACTTTGAGAAAATATAATAATAAACAGTAAAAAGTTTTAAACTGAACGTAAACAGTGTACATTTTAACACGTAAAACTACTGTGAAGTTATTTTATTAAGTTATTTTATTACATTTTTCTCTACATGGTAAAGATTAAGTTTAAAAGTGTAAGTTTAATAAAAGTGTAAAGTTTTACAGCTAAGGCAAATTGCTGTTACACTTTAACCTTTTAAAGTTGGTGTACATTTTTGTGTAAACTTTGAAACAAATGACGTGTAAAGGTGAAAGTTTACTGTAAAGTTATTGTAATGTTCATCATCCGTGTAAAGTTAGTTTACTGTAAAGTTTACTGTAAAGTTATTGTAATGTTCATCATCCATGTAAAGTTAGTTTACTGTAAAGTTTACTGTAAAGTTTACTGTAAAGTTATTGTAATGTTCATCATCCATGTAAAGTTAGTTTACTGTAAAGTTTACTGTAAAGTTTACTGTAAAGTTAGTGTAATGTTCATCATCAGTGTAAAGTTAGTTTACTGTAAAGTTTGCTGTAAAGTTATTGTAATGTTCATCATCCATGTAAAGTTAGTTTACTGTAAAGTTAGTGTAATGTTCATCATCTGTGTAAAGATTGTGTAAGTTGTGTAAAGATTTGTGTAATATTTTAAAGGTTGTGTAAATTAAAAGTAAACTGAATGTTTATTAAATGAAGTGTAAAGTTGTAAGATAATGCTGTAATGTTTAGTTGTAAGATGTGTAAAGTTTAGATTAGGATTAAGATTGAGTGTAAATTTATGAGTAAACTGAGGTTTTTGAAGAAAATATCAATTTGAAAGTTTACAGTTAGTGTAAATTTAAGTAAAGTAATTGTGTAAATGTAGTAAAAATGTAATGTAACTGTAACCTTGAAGCTTAAAGTTCATGTATATTCACTTTATCAAAACTTGTGTAAAGTTTATGTAGTGTAAATGTAGTGTAATGATCAGTTTAAATTTACGGTTTAGTGTAAAGTTTAAAGATTGTAGTTTAAATTTAATGAAATTGTGTAAATTCATCTGTAAAATGTTAGCGTTATTTTTAATGGTGGTGTAAAATTGTAAGTCTAAAGGTTTAAAGTTCTGCTAAATCTGAAATGAGTGTAAATGTTTCACATTTAAAGGTCGGTGTAAAGTTTTAAACTCAGTGTTAATGTTTCGTTTGAGGTTTGTGTATGTGGTTAGTGTTAAGTTTTAAAAGTGGAGAAGAGGACATTAAGAAGTCACCACAGCAGCACTGGTGCTCACGTTAGCGTATTTGTGCTAAATCTACGACCTGGTGCTTTTCTCCGAGACCTTGGATGTTCTGCCTCCACGTTCCCCACCTGAGTTTACTCCATCTTTCTGTCATAAACATGGAGCTGTGTATTAGCTGTAGTTATTACAGCAGGAATAAATCACAGTGCAGAGCAGCGGGACTCTAATCTGCTCCTGCTCAGGCTGATGTGGACTTCATTTCTACCTGACTGACTCCAAATCGTGCTTTAAATCAACTGCATGACTGATTCCTACAAACACACACAAACACACAAACACACACACGTGTGTACACACACACACACACACACACACACACACACACACACACACACAAAAATTCATTCTCTTGCTCTCTTTCACATGTAATTTGTAATCAGACTGTCTGGCTGCTGTGGCCTAAAAAATCAGACACCACACACACGCACACACACACACCTAATCAGTAGGGTGTTATAATGGCAGTCTGAATAGACAAACTGTTCTGCTTTAAAGAAGAAAAAATCAATCGATTTAAAGAGCTGTGAGACAAAACCTGAGTAGAATTTGCCTGAAATTAAGTAGTTCACCTTCTCTGATCTTTTCTGTCTGAGCAAACAGAAAAAAAGAAGGAATCATCAAGTAAAACTCGCGCTGTATTTTTAATCTACTTTCTTAACGATGCCTCTGGCTTTCACACTAGCTGAAGTTAGCTTTTCACTGCTCGAGTTCACTGAGCGACTACTGCGTGGTCCACCGCCGAGGAGACGTCACAGACGGTCATCAGATGATTTCTCTACGCATCGTTTGTGTTTGTTTTCTTTAACAACACTCAACGTTAACCTCACGTTAAAAAAGATTAAAACCTTTGTCTAATGTCGCTGCCGGCCGAAGTGTCCACAACGAGAAAGGTTGTGTTATTATTTTCAGATGCATCGTTGCGTCAGGACGGACAGGAAGCTGCAATAACAACACGGTGATAATAGTGTAAGAACGAAATAAAAATATAACGGCCAGACAAAAGACAACAAAGACGCAGAGATATCAAAGGCCTCGAGAACAGAAGAATGAAAGAGCAGCGTCTATTTTAGATGGAGGATGTAATGAGCGCTGACTGGTAGAGACGATGTTTTGGAATATTGACTGAAAAAAAAAAGCCATTACGCCTCACATCAAACCAGACACGGAGCGGCAGCACGCTGCGGGAGTCTCAGCAGGGAGAGGTTTTAGTAATAGAACAACGAGCTGTAATCAAAGCCAGCTATCAACCTCTGTGTGAAGTTCAGCGAGAATCAAAACTATTCAGCTTGTTCCATTGTTGTTGTTGTTGTGTGTGTGTGTGTGTGTGTGCTATTAAAGTCATTTTCTTAAAGTCCCCTTTAAGTGTGTCATTAGCAGGAACATGCGTTCCGGTGGTTTCGGCAGCTCGAGAGCTCGACAGAGTACGAAACCGTCCCGGGGAAAGAGCCGAGCCTGAGCTTGCGGTGTCTCTGTACGTCGTGTTGTGTTTGTGACCTTAATAACACCAGCCATCAGCTCTGTTGTTGTTTCTGTGTCTTATGTATGACTCGCTGCTGTAAGAGACAGCTCCATCGATCTTCTCTGTGGAGACCAGCTTCTCTACCTCACAGGTCAGGGTTTAAGTGTCGCTGAACATTATTGAAAGTGTTTTTAGCTAGACAGAGGTACAGCTTTGACGGAGAATAAGAGGTTCCAGATAACAGGTCCTGACCTAAATACTACCGTAAACAGTAAACAGCAGCTCCTGCCCCTAGTGTCACAGCCACCTATCAAACATAAATCCTACCCCTCCACTTCAGCCAATCAGAGCTCAGTTCCCTGTACACCGAACATCACTGTAATAAATAAGGATAAATAAGGATTCTAACACCACCGTAACCAATCAAACCATAACTCCCAATCCCTATACTGTTGTAACCAATGAACCATACTGTAAGTCCCACCCCCAAAGCCACTGTAACCAATCAGAGGCTCTTTAATCAGTTAGACTGCATTTCCTGTGCCAAATCCTACTGTAAAGAATAAACAGCAGTTCCTGTCCTAATGCCACTGTAACTAACAACACCATAAGTCCCACCCCAAACACCACAGTAACCAAACAGAAAGCAGTTTCCAGCCCAAATACTGTGGGAACCTTTAAGTAATAGTTTCTGCCCCAATGCCACTGCGACCAATCACTGTGAATGCCAATATCACCATCAAAAATCATCCAACTTGACAATGACCAATCAAACCACATGTCCCACCCCAATGACTCTGTAACCAATCAAACCACATGTCCCACCCCAATGACCCTGTAACCAATCAAACTACATGTCCCACCCCAATGACCCTGTAACCAATCAAACCACATGTCCTACCCCAATGACACCATGTCCCACCCCAATGACCCTGTAACCAATCAAACCACAAGTCCTACCCCAATGACACTAACCAATCAAACCACAAGTCCCACCCCAATGACCCTGTAACCAATAAAACAACATGTCCCACCCCAATGACCCTGTAACCAATAAAACTACATGTCCCACCACAATGCCCCTGTAACCAATCAAACCACAAGTCCCACCCCAATGACCCTGTAACCAATCAAACAACATGTCCCACCCCAATGACACCATAACCAATAAAACAACATGTCCCACCCCAATGACCCTGTAACCAATCAAACCACACGTCCCACCACCAAAGCCTCAATAACCAATCACAGCTAATTTCTTTCCACTCACCGCTGTAACCTGTGAGATCCCAGTTCTTACCCCCAAAGCCACTGTAACCAATCAGAGACCAGTTCCCGTCTCGTCATAACACCACTGTGACTAACGGCGCTGGAGCAAACGCTCTTCTTTGATGAAGATACAGTTTACACAAACAAACAGTGAGTGTGTAATTAGAACTGAAAGCAGCACACACACCGATTTAGTCAGATATATCCTGAGCAATCATTCCTGCAGCAACTGTAATTTTGTCTTAATTAGTTGTTTGTGATTGTGAGAGTCTTGCAGCAGTAATGTTCTGGATGAGGTGGACGAGGTCAAGGCTGTACAAACAAATCCACGTTTTATCTCCTGTGATGTACACGTTTCAGATTGGTGGTGATATCAGAGTGCAGAGATGTTTTAATTTGCCTCGCTTATCTAATTATCCTGTCGTATTCATCTGGAACGGAGGGCAAAGTTAACGACACAGGTTTTATTTTCTGAAACGGTTTTAATTTGGACTCGTTTTCAGGACGAGTTTCAGAGTTCCGGCTTCGCGGCGTCAGGAAACCGAGAGCGAATCGGATCTGAGGGACGACAGAAGCGGCTTTCGCTTTACCTCGTGAAATGTCAATTACCCCTTTCCACTAAATCAGGTAAGCAGTGAAGCCTGATGAGGTGGGATTTAATGCCCTCTGTCATGGCTAATTACAGTCGCAGTCATTTTGTAGATTTATTAGCGAAGAATTTTTTTACAGCGTAATTTATTATAAAGAGATTTAGATGGATTTATACCAGAGTAGTTAGTGTAGTGGAACTTTATAGTCAGTGTCCTGTCCTCTGTTGAGTGTGTGTGTTTGTGTGTGTGTGTGTGTGTGTGTGTGTGTGTGTGGTACATGAATAGTTCTTTTTCAGAACTTTTATGACCTCCTTAATAATTAATATTGTTAAGTATACACATTTAATTTCGTAGCATAATCACACACACACACACACACACACACACACACACACACACACACACACACACTCCAGTATTCTGCACATCATCCATCCTGACTTCCTGTCCTAGCTTCTTTACCCTTCATTAAACGCCCAAGATCGATCCCTTTTTCCTTCCTTATATGGTCATCACTTCCTGTTTTTCCCGTGAGCACTTATATTGAAGGTGCTGCTGTTGTTTCCTAGACTAGCTAGTAACATTATTACCCCCTGCTTTGTATTTTTATGTTGTGCTTTTGTCTGTGATTCTTAAATGAACTCGAGAAGAGGAAAGAGGAAATCTCATCCATCAGGACGACGTCCTCCAGCGTTCGCTCTGATGTCCCCGACGCCTGACCAGCGAATCAGCGCCTTTATTATCTAGAGGCAGTGTGTTGGATTAAACATCCTCAATTCACAGTTAGACCTGTAGTATCCGTGGTCGGGAATAGAGCAGGTCCATGTATTTGCCATCTTTCACATACAAAGAGCTTACAGAGGCCTACGATTGGCTCGAGTGCCACTGTGATTGACAGGGGCGAGACGGTATGCCCCTCCCACTGAGACAGCATCTACAGTACGGTTGTGACAACATCAGGATCGGAGCTTTCTCTCTCCTGGCAATCCTGAGAATGGACACGTGTGCAGCAGCAGTGTGTTATTAACATTCACGGCAGTCTGACTG
>NC_083470.1:26034962-26037462 GCF_030014155.1 Tachysurus vachellii | reverse complement strand
TCTGGCAACCTTGGTGAATTTCAACAAGACGGTTTTCTTTATGCAGGAATCGGCGCTGAAATGCCAAGGTCAGGCTCGGAGGGAGCGCTCACGACGTTTCGGGGGACGTTTTGTTTCCCATCACTGGACGCAGCTCTATAGGTTCGGATGATTTCCTAAGAAATGGAAATGTCGAGCTCAGACGACGCGTCCCGTCCGCATTGTCGTGGAGGAAGAAGATGAGGAAGAGGAGGAGGGAGAAACGGAGAGGACCGGGGACCAGAGAGAGAACTGAATCCTAATAAACGTTAGTTAACCTCAGGGGTGCCACTGGCTGCTGGACAAAGACGACATCAATGTCAAACGCTAGAGAAGAATCCCTCTGTTGGCAGATTATTAGGTACGCTGCTAGGTCAGGTGTAGTGAGAGGTGTTTCAATCGTGTCCTGAAAAACTGTCGAGGGAAAAAGTGAGAAAATAAAACAAAACATAATCAGGCGGAAAATATTCATCATCATTAATAAGGAGGAAGAGAAGCTGCATCTCGTCTGAATGACAGCAAACTTTCTTTCGTACCTAAAACCACCGTCTCCGTGTCTTACATCCAGCAGCAGCTTCAGAAGTAAACGTCATATTTATTTCTTTTTTTTACGTAATGTTTATTAACGTTTGTTCTCTTGAGATCGATGTTGTCACATCTGGAAGGCAGGATAATAAAAATCCTGTCAGGTTTTGCTAGGACCCGTGCGAACGCTGAACGGAGCTCAGATCTCAGATGAGTCACAGAATCGTATCAGGAGGATGTTTAAAGCTTTATGGTGCTCAGTTAGTGTTCAGGTACTTTACAGTGATCATCAGGACATATCTATAAACAGGGATTTAATAAAACCTACAAGTGTACAGCTGTAAACAGGAAGCGCCGGCTGGGGAACGTTGTTAAGTAGTGAAGAGGACAGGAGGGATAACAGGAAATGGGGAACTCAAGTGTGTGTGGTTACTGTAGAGAGAGAGAGAGAGAGAGAGAGAGAGAGAGAGAGAGAGAGAGAGAGAGAGAGAGAGAGAGAGAGAGAGAGACAGGGAGAGTGAGAGAGACAGAGAGAGAGAGAGAGAGTGAGAGAGAGAGAGAGAGAGAGAGAGAGAGAGAGAGAGAGAGAGAGAGAGAGAGAGAGAGAGTGAGAGAGAGAGAGAGAGAGAGAGAGAGAGAGTGAGAGAGAGAGAGAGAGAGAGAGAGAGAGAGAGAGAGAGAGAGAGAGAGACAGGGAGAGTGAGAGAGACAGAGAGAGAGAGAGAGAGAGAGAGAGAGAGAGACAGGGAGAGTGAGAGAGACAGGGAGAGAGAGAGAGAGAGAGAGAGAGAGAGAGAGAGAGAGAGAGAGAGACAGGGAGAGTGAGAGAGAGAGAGAGAGAGAGAGTGAGAGAGAGAGAGAGAGAGAGAGAGAGAGAGACAGGGAGAGTGAGAGAGACAGAGAGAGAGAGAGAGAGAGAGAGAGAGAGAGAGAGAGAGAGAGAGAGAGAGAGACAGGGAGAGTGAGAGAGACAGAGAGAGAGAGAGAGAGAGAGAGAGAGACAGGGAGAGTGAGAGAGACAGAGAGAGAGAGAGAGAGAGACAGAGAGAGAGACAGAGAGACAGGGAGAGTGAGAGACAGAGAGAGAGAGAGAGAGAGAGAGAGAGAGAGAGAGAGAGAGAGAGAGAGAGAGAGAGAGAGAGAGAGAGAGACAGGGAGAGTGAGAGAGAGAGAGAGAGAGAGAGAGAGAGAGAGAGAGAGAGAGAGAGAGAGACAGGGAGAGTGAGAGAGACAGAGAGAGAGAGAGAGAGAGAGAGAGAGAGAGAGAGAGAGAGAGACAGGGAGAGAGAGAGAGACAGAGAGAGAGAGAGAGAGAGAGAGAGAGAGAGAGAGAGAGAGAGAGAGACAGGGAGAGTGAGAGAGACAGAGAGAGAGAGAGAGAGAGAGAGAGAGAGAGAGAGACAGGGAGAGTGAGAGAGAGAGAGAGAGACAGGGAGAGTGAGAGAGAGAGAGAGACAGAGAGAGAGACAGAGAGAGACAGAAAGACAGGGAGAGTGAGAGAGAGAGAGAGAGACAGAGAGAGTGAGAGAGAGAGAGAGAGAGAGAGAGAGAGAGAGAGAGAGAGAGAGAGTGAGAGAGACAGAGAGAGTGAGAGAGACAGAGAGAGTGAGAGAGACAGA
Source organism: Tachysurus vachellii (assembly GCF_030014155.1). Lineage (NCBI taxonomy): Eukaryota > Metazoa > Chordata > Actinopteri > Siluriformes > Bagridae > Tachysurus > Tachysurus vachellii. The sequence goes on along the minus strand of NC_083470.1, from coordinate 26,035,300 downwards.
GAGAGTGAGAGAGACAGAGAGAGTGAGAGAGAGAGAGAGAGAGAGAGAGAGAGAGAGAGAGAGAGACAGAGAGAGTCATGGAGAGAGAGAGAGTGAGAGAGACAGAGAGAGAGTGAGACAGAGAGAGTGAGAGAGACAGAGAGAGTGAGAGAGACAGAGAGAGAGTGAGACAGAGAGACAGAGAGAGAGTGAGAGAGAGAGAGAGAGAGAGAGAGAGAGAGAGAGAGAGAGAGAGAGAGAGAGAGACAGAGAGAGAGAGAGAGAGAGAGAGAGAGAGAGAGAGAGAGAGACAGAGAGAGAGAGAGAGAGAGAGAGAGAGAGAGAGAGAGAGAGAGGAG
>NC_083470.1:26017621-26034462 GCF_030014155.1 Tachysurus vachellii | reverse complement strand
GTGATGTCACACACAAGGTGTCGTGATGTAACACTCAAGGTGTCGTGATGTCACACACAAGGTGTCCTGATGTCACACACAAGGTGTCATGATGTCACACACAAGGTGTCGTGACGGCACACACAAGGTATCATGATGTCACACACAAGGTGTCATGATGTCACACACAAGGTGTCATGATGTCACACACAAGGTGTCATGATGTCACACAAGGTGTCTCAATGTCACACACAAGGTGTCATGATGTCACACAAGGTGTCATGATGTCACACACAAGGTGTCATGATGTCACACACAAGGTGTCATGATGTCACACACAAGGTGTCATGATGTCACACACAAGGTGTCATGATGTCACACAAGGTGTCTCAATGTCACACACAAGGTGTCATGATGTCAGCGATGAAAGTGGAGTCACCACTAACAACATGAAGGTGATACATTTCCACAAACTGCACGTCCTGCACATGTATTAATCCTCCTACAGAAATTCACTGCAGTCGATTCTGTGTTTTGTGTAACGTCACGTCATCAGACTGTAAGGTTTCATGCACCGGAGGCAGAAAACGACTCGCTACTGAACTGAACTACTGATAAATCCTGTATTTAACACAGTGCTGAATAATAAGCTGAGCCTCAGTGCTGATGTATAGAGTCAACACTGGAGTTCTGCTGTGTTTGAAGCTGATTGTCCTGGAGACACTGGTGCTGCATTACACACACACACACACACACACACACACACACACACAGCGTGTTGTTTTCTTGTTCCCTCCAGCGATCCTGTCAGCACCTTCCTCTCCTCAGCCTCATTTCAAACAGCGCAGGGAAAGAACCAGGAACACAAATCAACAGATGAACAGCAGATAAATCAGTAAACGCTACAGAAGAGGAAGGAGATTTAACTTAAAACCTGACACAGGGTTCACTCTGATCTCTCTCACACACACTCTCTCACACACACACACACTCTCTCTCTACATCACCGTGACCCCAGGTGTCTCTGCAGCTCTGACAGACAGCTGTGATGAAGACAGGAACAGTGGAGCTGAAGCACAGGAAGTTGACACACTGCTGTCAGCTCACATGTCGTTCTGGTGTCACGACTCAGTTTGTATACACGCCGACACACAAAGCGTCTAAAGGGTTTGGAGCTGAAGAAGCTTTAGCATTAGAAACGTGCTGAGAGTGTGTTCAGTCAGCAGCACAGACGGGTTCAGGTGTTCAGTTCAGTCTCCTGCATTCTGACTGATCAGAAGGTGGGGCTTTGTTTCCAAATCCCAGATTTCTGCTGATTGTAATACGACATCTTCTGACTGTGACGAGTCTCCAGTGTCAACAGTCACTTCCACAGAAATATCTTCAGGACGGATGATAAAAGCTCCAGATAAAAACTACAGCGTGTAGAAATGTCTGTTTCATCACACTGATGTTGATTAGTTTCCTCTTTTATTCCTTACATGATACACACAGTGTACATGTCTCTCTCTCTCTCTCTCTCTGTCTCTCTCTCTCTCTCTCTCTCTCTCTGTCTCATTCTCTGTCTCACTCTCTCACTCTCTCTCTGTCTCACTCTCTCTATCACTCTGTCTCTCTGTCTCACTCTCTGTCTCTCTCTCTGTCTCACTCTCTCTCTGTCTCTCTCTCTCTCTCTCTCTCTCTCTCTCTCTCACTCTCTCTGTCTCACTCTCTCTCTGTCTCTCTCTCACTCTCTCTCTCTCTGTCTCACTCTCTCTCTGTCTCTCTGTCTCTCTCTCTCTCTCTCTCTCTCTCTCTCTCTCTCTCTCTCTCTCTCTCTCTCTCACACTCACGCTCTGTCTCTCCCTCTGTCTCTCTCTCTCTCTCACTCTCTCTGCCTCTGTCTCTCTCTCACTCTCTGTCTCTCCCTCTGTCTCTCTCTCTCTCACTCTCTCTCACTCTCTCTCTCTCTCTCTCTCTCTCTCTCACTCTCTCACTCTCTCTCTGTCTCTCTCTCTCTCTCTCTCTCTCTCTCTCTCTCTGTCTCTCTCTCTCTCTCTCTCTCTCTCTCTCTCAGTGTACATGTGGCTCTATATATATGACCGGGAGCCACAATAAAAGAGTTTTCACGAAGCTTTAGATAAGACCTAAAAGAAGCGAGTGACATCTGACTCTGTCCTCCTTTTCTCCCTCACCCGTCCCTCTTCAAACCCGTCGTCTTGTCTTCTCAGTGGTGCTGCAAACACCATTATGCCGCGTAATCGACATAATCCCTTCTTCTTCTGGAGCAGAAAACAGGATGTGAGGTAATTAGCGCTAGAAAGTGACCTTTTCATCGTGTGTCCTGGAGGAGCGCAAAGAAAAAGACAAACAACAAGAAGAAAAATGACAGCGTGATTTCCTCAGGGAGCGAGGGATGATCAGACGGAGGTGTAGCACGGGTCTGATGTCACGTGCGGTCTGACTGTCTGTCTGTTTATCAGGGACGTCAGCTGACTTTTCCCTCTGCGCTGATAACTGACTACAAGGCTGAGCTTTTTATTTAATTAATTAATTAAGTAATTAATTAATTAATTATTATTTTTTCAGGTGCCCTTTACATGGACTGCCCTTGGAACGTCCACTGAGCATCTCATCCTGCACAGAGGAACAGAGGAAGAGCCGGAAAATGCACGACGAGCGACGTAAGGCGTGAACACAAATCCCTGTCGGATCTGCACTTATATTAAGGAGCGAAGCGAAGAGGAAACGTGACGTGACGTCTGCACTGATTACACGACTCGCACTGAATAGAGCAATTCATTACAGCTCACTATAATCACACACAGTACAGAGGAAGAGAGAGAGCGAGAGAGAGAGAGAGAGAGAGAGAGAGAGAGAGAGAGAGAGAGAGAGAGAGATTAGACACCGTGTCATATATCAGAGCTACAGTGGAGTGTGTGTGTGTGTGTGTGTGTGTGTGTGTGTGTGTGTGTGTGTGTGTGTGTGTGTGTGTGTGTGTGTGTGTGTGTGTGTGATGCGAGTCACAGCAGCTTGAGAAGTGTAATGCGATTCACTCTCCTACTCAGAGCCGAGGCTAAATGCGAGGGGAGGAGCAGGGAGGAGAGGACAGGGGGAGGAAGAAAAGAGGGAAGACGAAGCTTTAGCTTTATCGTGTCCTCGAGTAAAACTGTGACAGAAGACAGAATAAAATGTGTGAAGAAATTCAGCAGGATATTAATGATAAGCCGAGGGACAGGAGGACAAGAGAGAGTCCAGTTAGTGTAGAATGTTAGTGCAGGATGTTAGTGTAGAATGTTAGTGCAGGATGTTAGTGTAGAATGTTAGTGCAGGATGTTAGTGTAAGTTAGTGTAGGATGTTAGTGTAGAATGTTAGTGCAGGATGTTAGTGTAGAATGTTAGTGTAGAATGTTAGTGCAGGATGTTAGTGTAGAATGTTAGTGCAGGATGTTAGTGTAGAATGTTAGTGTAGAATGTTAGTGCAGGATGTTAGTGTAGAATGTTAGTGCAGGATGTTAGTGTAAGTTAGTGTAGGATGTTAGTGTAGAATGTTAGTGCAGGATGTTAGTGTAGAATGTTAGTGTAGAATGTTAGTGCAGGATGTTAGTGTAGAATGTTAGTGCAGGATGTTAGTGTAGAATGTTAGTGCAGGATGTTAGTGTAGAATGTTAGTGCAGGATGTTAGTGTAGAATGTTAGTGCAGGATGTTAGTGTAGAATGTTAGTGCAGGATGTTAGTGTAGAATGTTAGTGCAGGATGTTAGTGTAAGTTAGTGTAGAATGTTAGTGCAGGATGTTAGTGTAAGTTAGTGTAGAATGTTAGTGCAGGATGTTAGTGTAGAATGTTAGTGCAGGATGTTAGTGCAGGATGTTAGTGTAAGTTAGTGCAGGATGTTAGTGTAGGATGTTAGTGCAGGATGTTAGTGCAGGATGTTAGTGTAAGTTAGTGTAGAATGTTAGTGTAAGTTAGTGCAGGATGTTAGTGCAGGATGTTAGTGCAGGATGTTAGTGCAGGATGTTAGTGCAGGATGTTAGTGTAAGTTAGTGCAGGATGTTAGTGTAGGATGTTAGTGCAGGATGTTAGTGCAGGATGTTAGTGTAAGTTAGTGTAGAATGTTAGTGTAAGTTAGTGCAGGATGTTAGTGCAGGATGTTAGTGCAGGATGTTAGTGCAGGATGTTAGTGTAAGTTAGTGCAGGATGTTAGTGCAGGATGTTAGTGTAAGTTAGTGTAGAATGTTAGTGTAAGTTAGTGCAGGATGTTAGTGCAGGATGTTAGTGTAAGTTAGTGTAGAATGTTAGTGTAAGTTAGTGCAGGATGTTAGTGCAGGATGTTAGTGTAAGTTAGTGTAGAATGTTAGTGTAAGTTAGTGCAGGATGTTAGTGCAGGATGTTAGTGTAAGTTAGTGCAGGATGTTAGTGCAGGATGTTAGTGTAAGTTAGTGCAGGATGTTAGTGCAGGATGTTAGTGTAAGTTAGTGCAGGATGTTAGTGCAGGATGTTAGTGTAAGTTAGTGCAGGATGTTAGTGTAAGTTAGTGCAGGATGTTAGTGCAGGATGTTAGTGTAAGTTAGTGCAGGATGTTAGTGCAGGATGTTAGTGTAAGTTAGTGCAGGATGTTAGTGTAAGTTAGTGCAGGATGTTAGTGCAGGATGTTAGTGCAGGATGTTAGTGTAAGTTAGTGCAGGATGTTAGTGTAAGTTAGTGCAGGATGTTAGTGTAAGTTAGTGCCTGTAGAATATCTGCACTGCTTTCAAACAGCTCAGCAAAGGAGCTTAATTTAAGAAGCAGCAGTGAACGAAGGTGTGCTTGAGAAACAGACAATTACCACTTTCTCTTCTTCTGATCTGGCAGTTTTTTAGTCTTGACAGATTGTAGGTTTCTTTTTACTGTCATCAGCAGTTTCTCTTCTCTTAGAGAACTACAGAGGAGCAGAAGTGAAGGAGGAACTCACGTGGGACGGCGTAAAGTGACAGCGTTAATAACCCTAGCATGATGTAACAGAAACAGAGATTCTGGTTTCTGATTCGTTGATTCGTTTCTCGGGTTTAAATAAATGCGCTCGTTTGCTCGTTGCTATAGTAACTGCTCACTCACGGGGACTTGTACGGCAAACACTTCACGTGAACGGATGAAGAAGAAACAATTGCAGAAGATGATATAAGAACATTTAATGTAACTATAAAAGAAACTACATCACAAATCTTCATCTAGTAACTTAGCATTCCTCCACTGGAGCTGTACTAGTTAACAACACCCACATCCACTGGAGCTGTACTAGTTAACAACACCCACATCCACTGGAGCTGTACTAGTTAACACCCACATCCACTGAGCTGTACTAGTTAACAACACCCACATCCACTGGAGCTGTACTAGTTAACAACACTCATATCCACTGGAGCTGTACTAGTTAACAACACCCACATCCACTGGAGCTGTACTAGTTAACAACACCCACATCCACTGGAGCTGTACTAGTTAACAACACCCACATCCACTGGAGCTGTACTAGTTAACAACACCCACATCCACTGAGCTGTACTAGTTAACAACTCTCATATCCACTGGAGCTGTACTAGTTAACAACACCCACATCCACTGGAGCTGTACTAGTTAACACCCACATCCACTGAGCTGTACTAGTTAACAACACTCACATCCACTGGAGCTGTACCAGTTAACAACACCCACATCCACTGGAGCTGTTCTAGTTAACACCCACATCCACTGAGCTGTACTAGTTAACAACACTCACATCCACTGGAGCTGTACTAGTTAACAACACTCACATCCACTGGAGCTGTACTAGTTAACACCCACATCCACTGAGCTGTACTAGTTAACAACACACACATCCACTGGAGCTGTACTAGTTAACAACACCCACATCCACTGAGCTGTACTAGTTAACAACACCCACATCCACTGAGCTGTACTAGTTAACAACACCCACATCCACTGAGCTGTACTAGTTAACAACAGCTACATCCACTGAGCTGTACTAGTTAACAACACCCACATCCACTGGAGCTGTACTAGTTAACACCCACATCCACTGAGCTGTACTAGTTAACACCCACATCCACTGGAGCTGTACTAGTTAACAACACTCACATCCACTGGAGCTGTACTAGTTAACACCCACATCCACTGGAGCTGTACTAGTTAACACCCACATCCACTGAGCTGTACTAGTTAACAACACCCACATCCACTGAGCTGTACTAGTTAACAACACCCACATCCACTGAGCTGTACTAGTTAACAACAGCTACATCCACTGAGCTGTACTAGTTAACAACACCCACATCCACTGGAGCTGTACTAGTTAACAACACCTACATCCACTGAGCTGTACTAGTTAACACCCACATCCACTGGAGCTATACTAGTTAACAACACCAAGACACACACTTCCTCAGACACCACACACACACACTCCCTCACACACTATACACACCCCACACACTCCTCACACAACACACACACTCCCTCACACACCACACACTCCACACACACCACACACACCACACACACTCCCCAATCTTTACACATACTCCTTACATACTACTGACACATTACACACACCTCAAACAAACTACTGACATACACACACCACACACAACCCTAAGACATCCACATTATTTAATATGAACAAGTCCGTTCACAAGCCGGTCTTATTGACGTGTTAATGACCCCCAGTGTACGTTTAACACGCATCTCTCTCTGTCTCCTGTAGTCGACTCGAGTCGCCAAACTTTGCTGAAGCTAATAAATGTTCTTTTGTTCAGATTGATTAACAGCAAGGACACCATTAATTGTGAAATATGCTGCACATTAAGAGAGAGAGAGAGAGAGAGAGAGAGAGAGAGAGAGAGAGAGAGAGATGAAGGGGAAAGAGAATTGAGTGAGAAAGGAGAGTTAGGAAGTCGTATATATGTTGTGAGGTTTAATAGCGGTTGGTGTTAATAAAGTGTGACCTTGGCGTGGAGGTCTTGTGTATCAGCTCAGTATCAGCACCGAGAGGAGAGACACGTGAATGTTAATTAGCGACGAAGCTTTCAGTTCTCTCGCACGCCCACAGAGCCGTTAGCCATCTTTCACCCTGGTGACTTACAGCACATACAGCCTCAGTGAAACACTGCGTGGAATTCTGTTACGGGGAAATAATCACCGCCGTGATGACATCATGATACAGATGAGGAGGTGAGAGAGCGAGTGACGGCGCTGACGCTCCAGAGCACTAAAGCACCGCTGCATCGTTCCTCACATTCTCATGAACTTAAGGGGGAGAGAATGGAATTGTGGGTCATTTAGTAAACCATTAACCAAAGGTTTCGTTCTATATCAGACATGTTTGAAGGTCACATGGTCTCTAGCTAATGTTCCGACTCGACAGCGTCACATGACCCTGATTATTTCTTTTTGTCATTACTGATAACCAGATGCACCTCCAGAAGAATCAGCACTGGGTTTACTCCAGCGTACCGGCAGATGCTGTGAGGACGAAGCGCTCGAGGGAGCTTTCCTCTGAGCTCTGCGCTTAGCTGCTGGAAGGTGACCAACTTTCTGTCACGGCTCCGTTTAAAAGCGCAGAACATCTGGTTCTGCCTACTGCTGTAATGTAACTGCAGCATAACGAAGACTTTCGGTCTGCCTTCACGTCTGTTCGCACCTTATACAATTTAAAGCTTTAATTAACTCAGCATCATTACTGAGTCAGAGGAGGAAAGAAATCGTATAAAATATGATGTTCCTGAGCAGTCGTGAGGAGATTCATGTGTTACTCTACGTACGCTGGGGCTGGAGACGCACGAGCCGAGCAGCAGAAGAACCCAAATAAAGAAAAAAAGGTTTTACTTATTTGTTAACTAGTTAATTAGACATTTCTACCAGAGGGGGCGCCAAATCCACCACAGTAACATTGTTTAAAGCAAACAACATCTTCCAAAAAGCTTCCAAACTAACCTGGTTTACTTATTATATACAGCTGGCTCACACCTCTGGAGTTGGGGGTTCCAGTCCCACCTCCTCGGTTTGCATGTTCTCCCTGTGTTACAGGTTTCTTTGGTTCTCTGGGTTCCTCAATCCGTTCAAAGTTCTGTAGGCTGACTGGCATCGTGTGAGTGTGTGTGTGTGTGTGTGTGTGTGTGTGTGTGTGTGTGTGTGTGTGTGTGTGTGTGTGTGTTGTGCCCTGAGATGAGTTATCTTCCCATTCAAGATGTCCTCTGCCTTGGGACCCGAGCCCACTGGGATACTGTGTAGGATAAACACTATGAAGAATGGATGGATGGATGGATGGATGGATGGATGGATTTTCTAAACCATATATCATTTGGAATTTGAAAATGTATTAGAACCTACAAATCATAATATATAATAATTAATAATAATAATTAATGCCTCTCTCTCTCTCTCTCTCTCTCTCTCTCTCTCTCTCTCTCTCTCTCTCTCTCTCTCTCTCTCTCTCTCTCTCTCTCTCTCTCTTTCTATTTCTAATTCTCTCTCACTATCTCTCTAGTTTCTGTCTCTCTGTTTCACTGTGTGCCCAGTGATTATCCAAGCCTACTGTGTCCCTCACTCTGTGTGTGTGTGTGTGTGTGTGTGTGTGTGTGTGTGTGTGTGGAGCTGCAGAGCCGTTAAAAGCTGCACATTGTTACTACAATGCACTTCACTGCCCTCTTTACACCATCCTCACACCACACTGACAGACTGAGCTCTAACTCACATTCCATGGTGAGTCTGACACGTGTGAATGACCACACACACACACACACACACACACCCTCACACACACACACACACACACACACACACACACAGTACCCTCAGAATGCCTGTGTAGCATTAAACTGAAAGTAAAGTCGGTTTAGAAAACGGGAGGCGTCCTTTAGGTTAGTAAGTATTGCACTGATGCAGTGGATTCACACACACACACACACACACACTCACACACACACACACACACACACGCACACACACACAGTGGTGCAGCTGCAAATCACAGGGCTAGTATATTCATGCGCTGGCTCTGAATTGTTATTGTTACTATAGTAATAGTTGTTTTTTACAGGAACTTGTTTGCGCTGATGAAGAACACGCTGGACTTGAGCATGAGGACAAATCACATGATTAGTTTAGCGTCTGCTACGAGATCAGCGTGAGACGTGATGAATGCTGATGCGAGAGCGTGGCGGTGAGCGTCAGGTGCAGCTGTGTTTACACCGTCTGCGTCTAGAACGCTCAATCACAATTAAACACTGTGTAGGGACCGAACTGCTTCATAGACACAAACGACAAATGGCAGTGCATCATGGGAAATGCAGTCCTGAGGAGTCATGGACGTGAGCGAAGGTGTTATTAGCAGTGCATCATGGGAAGTGAGGTGAAAACTGCGTGAACGTGGCTGTTTAACCACAAGACGACGAATCTCTTAGCATAAAGAGCGCTCGCTTGTTTACATGCTGTCGATGTGAATATAAATAATCGGCCATTTTTAAGTATCAAGCTGTGTGCCAGTGATTTAATTAGTGTACTGGCAAAAAGAAAAAAATCATTAGCGAGTTTAAGCAGCGTGTTTACGTGGTGCTGCACTGAGCTGTGGATTATATTGTGATGTATTACACATGAGCAGGTGATTCATCTTCTAAAATCTTCTGACAGCAGGACTGAAGTGGGTTAAAGAGAGGTGTGTCACTGCTGTTTAATAATGACACATGCTTATGTCTGGTCAAATAGATGTTAATATTTCTCTCCTCATCAATCCCCATTACACACAGTATTCACATTGATCTCTCCATTAGGCAGCCAATTATAGAGAATATCTCTCTCTCTCACACACACACACACACACACACACTCTCTCTCTCTCTCTCTCTCTGTCTCTGACCTGCAAAACACACACTGGGCACCAGTTTTTCACTCTCAGGTTCAGGTTCAGTTGTGACTCTCTGTTTCGATACAATATGAAAATCACACAGCTGAACAGAACGATTCGATTTTATTCATTTAGCACTAATATGATTCAATTCAGCACTAATATGATTCAGTTCAGCACTAATATGATTCAGTTCAGCACTAATATGATTCAGTTCAGAACTAACATAATTCAATTTGATCCTGTAGGATTCGATTCAGCATTAATATGATTCAATTTGATCCAACATGATTCAGTTCATTACTGATATGATTCAATTTGATCCAGTATGATTCAATTCAGGACTAGTATGATTCTACTTGATGCAATATGATTCAGTTCTACACCAGTATGATTCAATTCGATCCGGTATGATTCAGTTCAGCACTAATATGATGCTTTTCTATACAATATGATTCAATTTAGCGCCAATGTGATTTGATACGATATGATTCAATTTGAATCAATCTGAATCAGAACCGTTTTCCTTTTCTATTTGAACTCGGATCTTCGCTGTTTGACTTTTTCCAATTCAAATGGTTTTGTTCTTTACATCCTTAGTTTCAGTGATTATCATACAGCTTACTTAAATGATCTTACAGGCTTTAATCCATTGGCCATCACAAAGTATTGGCCCCCTTTTCATCAGTGAACCATTTAACCATCACTGAGTAGTTATTATATGGAAGGTGGGTTATTCTCTGTACAGCAGTTTGTGTATAAGGTGTGTGTGTGTGTTACAAATATGTCTCTCTCTCTCTCTCTCTCTCTCTCTCTCTCTCTCTCTCCCCCTCTCTCCACCCCCGCTCTCTCTCTCTCCCTCTCTCTCTCTCTCTCTCTCTCTCTCTCTGTCTCTGTCTCTCTCCCCCCCCCCCTCTCCCTCTCTCTCTCTCTCTCTCTCTCTCTCTCTCTCTCTCTCTCTCTCCCTCTCTCTCCCCCCCTCTCTCCGCCCCCGCTCTCTCTCTCTCCTTCTCTCTCTCTCTCTCTCTCTCTCTCTCTCTCTCTCTCTCTCTCTCTCTCTCCCCCCTCTCTCTCTCCCTCTCTCTCTCTCTCTCTCTCTCTCTCTCTCTCTCTCTCTCTCTCTCTCCCCTCTCTCTCTCCCTCTCTCTCTCTCTCTCTCTCTCTCTCTCTCTCTCTCTCTCTCTCTCTCTCTCTCTCTCTCTCTCTCTCTCTCTCTCTCTCTCTCTCTCTCTCTCTCCCTCTCTCTCTCTCTCTCTCTCTCCCTCTCTCTCTCCCTCTCTCTCTCTCTCACTCTCTCTCTCTCTCACTCTCTCTCTCTCTCTCTCTCTCTCTCTCCCTCTCTCTCTCTCTCCCTCTCGCTCTCTCTCTCTCTCTCTCCCTCTGTCTCTCTCTCCCTCTCTCTCTCTCTCACTCTCTCTCTCACTCCCTCTCTCTCTCACTCTCTCTCTCACTCTCTCTCTCTCTCTCTCTCTCTCTCTCTCTCTCTCTCTCTCTCTCTCTCCCCCCCCCTCTCTCTCTTTCTCTGTCTTTGACTACACAGCTGACAGGTCTGATGCGAGCTCTACGAGACCGTGTTTCCATTTCAGCAGCAGTGTAACGTGTAGGAGGAGAGAGAGAGGAAACTGTAGTGCTAACAGCCATAACATACAGAAAGTTACAATATACCAATCAATCTGTAGCACAACCTGAATCCTTACACTGCTGCTGCAATACTGCTTATCCGCAGCACCATCTCTACCGGGATGATCAACTTTCTGGCAAAAGTATACATATTCTACTGCAACATATCACAAATATGATTAAATCTGATTCAGTACGGTTTCATTCAGAACCGATATGATTCAATGTGATTCAATATGAATTGATTCAGCAACAATAATTTGATCCACTATGAATTGATTCAGCACAAATATGATTTGATTCAATATGATTCAATTCAACAACAATATGATTCAAGTTGATCCAACATCATTAAATTCAGCACAAATATGATTTGATTCAATATGATTCAATTCAACAACAATATGATTCAATTCAACAACAATATGATTCATGTTGATCCAACATCATTAAATTCAGCACAAATATGATCTGATTCAATATGATTCAATTCAACAACAATATGATTCAAGTTGATCCAATATCATTAAATTCAGCACAAATATGATTTGATTCAATATGATTCAATTCAACAACAATATGATTCAAGTTGATCCAATATCATTAAATTCAGCACAAATATGAATTGATTTGAACTAGTGATTTCATTTGATTCAATATGCTTTAATTCAACATAATATGATTCAATTCATCACCAACATGATTCGGTTTGGTCCAGTATGTGTCTGTTCAGCACCAGTACGATTTGATTTCATCAAATGTTATTCGATTCAGTACGTGAGGCAGTGTGTGACAACATATCACACACAGCATGTCACACGGTAACTACGGTAACGTGTATTATACAAAGTTGTGTAAAGTCTCTGCAAACTCGGGATGTGTTAAAAGCTATCCATGTTAATGTAGCGTCTTAATACACGACTTACGAGCCTGACTGTTTCTGGAAGTATCTACGGTCACCATTATTTACAAAAATGCTTTATCTCAATGAAACAGTCTAGTGGTAGTGATGCAGCTGGTTAAAATACGCTGATGTAAAATGTGAGAGTTTTGATATGTTGCAGTGTGACAGACTGTTGGTATTCATCTTATATAAAAGAGCTGGAGATAAGAGGCATGTGAGAGTGTGTTCAGTGAGACTGGGTTTGTATTATCACATGCACTCAGATATCACTCATTATTTCTATACAAATCCTAGAAGACCTTCACTTCCTTCCACTGAGCCGGGGTTTGTTCAGTCTCACACAGCTCTAAAAAAAACCTGACATAGTAAAAGAGTAAAAGGGAAATCAGGGCTTTTAAAAGCTGCTGTTGCTTATAAGCTCGATCTTTAATCTAGTCGGAAACCTTGTGTGTCTGAGGCTTTTATAGATTCCATAAAAACGCTGCACTGAAACTAAACTCTGGACCACCTGCTGAGGTTTCCTTCATTTGCTGGAGAGAGACTGGATCTGAGTGGTGTGTAATGACTGCAGCAGTGCTGATCCTCTGCACTAACCCTGCGCTCACACCCACAGTGACACGCTCGTGACAGCCAGAGCTTTCTGGAGCTTTCTGACAACCGGCGGCACGGCCAGTCTTAGAGGTGAAGAAGTGGGCGGGGCTAGTGACATCACCGAGTTGAGAATAGTTTAACTTTGTGCGAACGAGAAGAGAAAAAAAAATCAACTTTATATATCAGCAGAAATCACTGATAAAGCACGATCACTTCCTCCAGGATCTGATTTGTAATGAGAAGGAAACCTGTAACATTGTGACAAACTGATGGTTTATTAGAGTTTTTATTGGATATCTTACTATCACTGAAACCATGGCAACTAGGAGTCAAGTAAATATAGGACACGCCCACTACACTGCTCTTTATTATATTATACAAGTTTACTCTCACTCTCACTCATTCATTTTCTACCGCTTATCCGAACTACCTCGGGTCACGGGGAGCCTGTGTCTATCTCAGGTGTCATCGGGCATCGAGGCAGGATACACCCTGGACGGAGTGCCAACCCATCACAGGGCACACACACACACACACACTCATTCACTCACACAATCACACCCTACGGACAATTTTCCAGAGATGCCAATCAACCTACCATGCATGTCTTTGGACCGGGGGAGGAAACCGGAGTACCCGGAGGAAACCCCCGAGACACGGGGAGAACATGCAAACTCCACACACACACAAGGCGGAGGCGGGAATCGAACCCCGACCCTGGAGGTGTGAGGCGAACGTGCTAACCACTAAGCCCCCTCTAATTTATTTAATTTAATTAATTTTATTTAATTTAATAAAGTTATTATCTGAGTTTGTGACCCAACATTCTTTAAAAGCTCCTCACTGGATTTCGACCTACATGATTTTTTTCCCTCTGTTGATGAACGAGGCTGTTTGAAGCCCCCTGAGATATCGTATTCCTCTGCTTTTACCCGAGCACTAAATAAACACAGCCTATTGAAATATTTCATCCATAATGCATATAAACATGAATCAAACTGTTGGCACATCATCACACACCAAACATGGCATCATTAACAGAATCAATAGAATGTCTGATAAAACGAATTAGATGCCAGACTCTGCTACACTCCCCCCGCGCCGCCTCACGCCTCTGTGAGAAAACAAAGGTCTGAAATATTCTCATCAATCGTTAGGAAAAGGTCAGTAGTGAAAGAGAATCAGAGGCTGGTCTGATGCAACTCTTGATTATGTGTTAGTTTTTAGCTCCACCCCTTTTTTCAGGGTCATGACGAGAACAAGGAGATTTTTTTTTCTGTTTGTTTTACGATCATTAAATGAGTGAGGATTGAATCTAGATTGAGAAATATCTGATGTGTGTGTGTATGTGTGTGTGTGTGTGTGTGTGTGTGTGTGTGTGTGTGTGTGTGTGTGTGTGCGAAGGCTCACCATGGCGAGAGGGACGATGCCTGTCAGCTCTCTCTGGACGATGTGGATTTTTGTCTCGGTTTCGTCTGACGTTGCTCTGATGCCTGGATACTCCACCGTCCAGGAGATCAGCCCACTGCCTACTGAGTCCACGATCACATCCATCTCCAAATCCACCTGCACCACACGCTGCCACCCGGGCTCCACCCTGACACACACACACACACACACACACACACACAGACAATTACATGATCACATCAGAATAAAGTAACATCAAAATAACTGCTAATGTTTATGAAGAAGAGAAGAGAAGAGAAGAGAAGAGAAGAGAAGAGAAGAGAAGAGAAGAGAAGAGAAGAGAAGACACAGGTTTTGTGTATCATCATAAAGAGTTCCTGCACTTCAGTACACATGGTCGAGTTTAATCAAATCAGGATTTTTGTTTTTTTTAAATATAAATTTAATGAAACTGATGTGAACATTTCATTTTAATAGCATTAATGAGATAAAGGAAATGTTCAGTGAGGAAAAGAAAGCAACAAAAAACCATCAGTAAACTACAGCAGTGTGTGTGTGTGTGTGTGTGTGTGTGTGTGTGTGTGTGTGTGTGTGTGTGTGTGTGTCTTTCTGTCATCTTCAAGTTATTTCAATTCTCCTCTTAAAACAGTGTTGTAACTTATACAGCTGTAATATAGTGTAAATGATGGCATAATTAAATATACATTCGCTCTCACACACACACACACACACACACACACACACACACACACACAGTCTTATGTAAGTGAATTGCTCTACAGTGGACGCAGCTGACGCAGTGTGACCTCTTAGTAATCATTCATATTTCAGATTTATGTCAATTAGGATGGAGGAGAAAGTGCAGTGGTTTCCACTTACAGCAGAAGTGCACATTAAAGCACATGAAATACGACGAGGTTCGGGACGTCGGCCGAGTCCTAAACGCTTGTGTAAGCAGTCCGTCAGAGAAGAAGAGAAACATCTGAGCAAGCAAAGGTACAATTCCAACATGACAATATTTGTCCTTTAACAAACTAGAGAAATCTGCATCTCACTTTGATATGAGCAGTGGGAGAGATCAGGACTGAGAGAGAGAGAGAGAGAGAGAGAGAGAGAGAGAGAGAGAGAGAGAGAGAGAGAGAGATAGGGAGAGAGAGAGAGAGAGAGAGAGAGAGAGAGAGAGAGAGAGAGAGAGAGAGAGAGAGAGAGAGAGAGATAGGGAGAGAGAGAGAGAGAGAGTGAGTGAGTGAGTGAGAGGGAGAGGGGAGAGGGGGAGAGGGAGAGGGGGAGAGAGAAAGCAAGAGAGAGAAGGTGGAGGGGGAGGGGGAGAGAGGGAGAGAGAGAGAGAGAAAGGAGAGAGACAGGGAGAGAGTGATAGCAAGAGAGAGAGGGGGCAGAGAGAGAAAGCAAGAGAAAGAGAGAGAGATGGGGAGAAAAAGAGAGAGGGGGGAGAGGGGGGAAGAGAGAGAGAGAAAGAGGTGATGACTTTGAAACAATAAAAACTTCTCTTGCAGGCAGAACAGAACAGAAATGCAGCAAGCAGTGACAGAACAGAGGATGGTAGGGGAAGAGAGAGAGAGAGAGAGAGAGAGAGAGAGAGTGAGGGAGAGAGAGAGAGAGAGTTGCTCGCCTGGCAATTTCCTAAGTATAGACAGGGAAAAAGAACTGCAGAGGGTTTCACAGCTGTGCTGAGAGAAAGCACATTTCTGTGAAGTGATGGAGGAGTGGAGTGTGGAGGAGAACGGAGGAGAGAAATAAACGAGAGGAAGCCTTAGGGTTCGTGTACCTTCACATTTCAGTGTTATGATTATAAGGTCAGGAAATAAAAAACAATCTTCCGTTTTCTAATATTAAATCTTATAAATGTACCTTTACATTCTCTCCTTGTGTAATAATTTATTCGTGTATTTTTCACCACGCAGTAAAATAAGAAATCGATTCTTTTATACCATCAAATTATAATCAAAAAGTAAAATATCGACTGGTTTATAATTGTTTCCAGTTCTTTCTGTCTACTGATCAAATATTCATGAATTTAATACTGAGAAACTTCAACACACAAAGTCCTGAAGACGTGAACACACTGATACTGGAGACTCCTTCCATAAACCAATCCTTCTCACCATATAGTTACTATAGAAACAACATGTTAATATAAACATATGATGAATCTGATTGGTCAGGACAGAAGGTGTTAACACGTTATGGTTTCTATAGTAACAGTCATGTCCTTTAAGTGTGTGAACGTTCTGCTCAGGATCAGGATGTGCTTCAGGACACTCGGACTGTGGCGATGACTCTGTGGGAGGCATCAGATGAGCCGTCAGATTTAAACAGCGGGTACAGAGGCAGAGTCGGACTAAATAAACCCTCTTCCCTGCTGAGATCAGAAATCTGGGGGCTTTTCTCTGCTGAGAGCCTTTAATTCAAGCTGTTCTTACTGTGCCATTATCACCACTGTGATTAGAGTCGCTCAAGTTA
>NC_083470.1:26010121-26012621 GCF_030014155.1 Tachysurus vachellii | reverse complement strand
GGGGGGAAAAAGTATGAGGAAGAAGACTGGAGCATCGCATCATCCCTAAGGATCATCCCATCATCATCCCATCATCTCCTAGTCTGGAGAGCTTTATGCTCAGAGCTTTGGCACAACTCAAGGTTTCTATTTATTAATCCGATTTTCCGACTCTTCTGTCCACGTTTCTTCATGGTTCCATCGTGAGGATGTTTCTTTCTCACTGGAGAGCACAAGTACAGCTCTTCTCCAAATCGCTCCGCATTCGAGTGTTTGCTAAACGCTGTTAATGTAAACTCACAGCTGGAGGCTCTTCAGCTCCTTAATCACTCCTGGTGGACGGCTCGTTAGCAAAAGAACAATAAATAATAAATAAAACACTTGCTGGAGAAGAGGAATGGAGAAACATGGAGAAACCTGAGTACTGTTTCTCTTTTATCCTCAAACCGTCATCTGAACCATGATGTAAAGATCGTAATGTTTTCTGTATTAAAACTAGCAAACCGACCCGAGAGTGAACGCTCGGACACGCAGACGTTCACAGAGACAAGAATAAACAGGAAATGGGTGAACATCTGAAAAAATTTAAATAAAAAATCAATCGCACTCTTTGCTCTGCCATATTTGGTCATAAGGGTGCACAAACTTTTGCTCTCAGATGTGTTGAAGTATTTTTGAAAAAGAAACACTCATAATCAATTTAAACATATAGAGCTTTAATTTACTTTGAATGCTACATTAGTGTAGGGGCAGATGGTTAAAATGCGCACACACACATACACACACACACACACACACACACACACACACACACACACACACACACACACAGTGAGTATGCGTGATCAGTACATGTTTAATCACACTTGGAATTTCACAAACAACAGGGCACAGCTGGTTACACAGACACACACACACATATTCAGTATGGTCTGTGTGTGTGTCTGTGAGAGAGAGAGAGAGAGAGAGAGAGAGAGAGAGAGAGAGAGAGAGAGAGAGAGAGAGAGAGAGAGAGAGAGAGAGAGAGAGAGAAACCTCTAAGTACGTTGATGAGCTCACATTTTCCAAGCTAATGAGCTCGGTGCAAATTACAACTGCAACCAATTAAACTCACATGTGTCTGTCTGTCTGTGTGTGTGTGTGTGTGTGTGTGTGTGTGTGTGTGTGTGTGTGTGTGTGTGTGTGTGTGTGTGTGTTGCACATGCAAGCAGCCAAAATATAAATATAGACAAACACACTAACATCCACTAATGTAAATAAACTGCAGCTTTCATGAAGACAGATGAGAGGAGAATTGTCCCTGCAGATGTCACACACACACGCACACACACACACGCACACGCGCACACACACACACACACACACACACACACACGCACACACACACACGCACACGCGCACACACACACACACACACACACACACACACACACACACGCACACGCGCACACAGGCACACACAGGATTACATCACTCCAATCAGAAGTGAAGAAAAGTAAATCTGTGTGTGTGTGTGTGTGTGTGTGCGCACGTGATCACATTGTGTGTCCTACAACCCTGTGTGTGTAATTGTAATTGTCAATTTTTTAACTTCACCTATGGCTAATAGGACACACACACACATGCACACACACACACACACACACACACACACACATCATGCTGTAAATGGAATGCAGGGCAAGTTGAGATTTCTGGCAAATTAGATGTCAAGATCACTAAACTACATAGCAGTACAGAGCACACACACACACACACACACACACACACACATACACCAGTGTGTCTTTCTCTGGTGTAGAATTTCCTGTATGCTCAGCTGAACTCCATTCGTGTGGAACACAGTTCAATAAACACAGATAGACACAGAAACTCAAACAGGAAGCAGAAACCTCGGGGATGGACGGCTCGGTAACCATGGCGACCGGGATGACCAGGCTGTCTACTGATGTTTACTAATCAAGCAGTAATTGAGGAAAGTGTTCAGCTAGACTGTGAGTCTTCTGTTAATAGACTGTACCATCGCTAGCTGGAGAATCTGTGATCGCTGTCACGCTAGCAGATAAGATCAGACGAGATCGGATAACACACGATGCTCCAAAAACAAGAATTATTTACAGTGGAGTAAACAACAACAAAAACAACAGAGCGATTTCATGAGGAGGCCACGTGAGATGTTCCAGGTCCGGTGTGACAGAGTGTGACACCTGTTTTGTAGCAGTAGGTGTGGCTGAAAACAACCGAACCCAATCACTAGGGGGTGCACATACTTTTGCCTATATAATATTGCTAACAATCTAATCACTATTTATTACATGTATGTTATGTTAAACCCATTTCAGCTGAGTCTCAGCTCTCAGGTCTCACAGTCTAGCGTCTAGTGATGAAGACTCTGAGCTGAAGGACATAAAGAGTCGATTCTTGTTTTATTTAATCTGTCCCTGCTCTCCAGCTCTCTGACCCGCCGTCTCCGGCGTCCGTTCTGTCCTAGACCTCGATATAAACGCTTCATTTGGTGCAG